>NC_079222.1:51602830-51692830 GCF_029633865.1 Lampris incognitus
CTGTCTCCAAACCATATAACATAGCTGGTCTCACAACCATCTTGTAAACTTTGCCTTTAACTCTTGCTGATACCCTTCTGTCGCAAATCACTCCTGACACACTTCTCCACCCACTCCAACCTGCCTGCACTCTCTTTTTCACCTCTCTACTGCACTCCCCGTTACTTTGGACAGTTGACCCCAAGTATTTAAACTCAAATGCCTTTGTCACCTCCACTCCTTGCATCCTGATCATTCCACTGTCCTCTCTCTCATTCACGCATAGGTATTCCGTCTTGCTCCTACTGACTTTTATTCCTCTTCTCTCCAGTGCATACCTCCACCTCTCCAGGCTCTCCTCAACCTGCACCCTACTCTCGCTACAGATCACAATGTCATCCGCGAACATCATCGTCCATGGAGACTCCTGCCTGATCTTGTCCGTCAACCTGTCCATCACCATTACAAACAAGAAAGGGCTAAGAGCCGATCCTTGATGTAATCCCACCTCCACCTTGAACCCATCTGTCATTCCAACCGCACACCTCACCATTGTCACACTTCCCTCATACGTATCCTGCACCACTCCTACATACTTCTCTGCAACTCCTGACTTCCTCATACAATACCACACCTCCTCTCTCGGCACTCTGTCATAAGCTTTCTCTAAATCTACAAAGACACAATGCAACTCTTTCTGGCCTTCTCTATACTTCTCAATCAACATTCTCAAAGCAAACATCGCATCTGTGGTGCTCTTTCATGGCATGAAACCATACTGCTGCTCGCTGATCATCACCTCTCCTCTTAACCTAGCTTCTATTACTCTTTCCCATATCTTCATGCTGTGGCTGATCAACTTTATACCTCTGTAGTTGTTACAGTTCTGCACATCGCCCTTGTTCTTGAAAATCGGTACCAGTAAGCTTCTTCTCCACTCCTCAGGCATCCTCTCACTTTCCAGGATTGTGTTAAACAATCTAGTTAAAAACTCCACTGCCATCTCTCCTAAACATCTCCGTGCCTCCACAGGTATGTCATCAGGACCAACTGCCTTTCCACTCTTCATCCTCCTCATAGCTGCCCTCACTTCCTCCTTGCTAATCCGCTGAACTTCCTGATTCACTATCCCTACATCATCCAACCTGCTCCCTCTCTCATTTTCTGCATTCATCAGCCCCTCAAAGTATTCCTTCCACCTTCTTAGCACACTCTCCTCGCTTGTCAGCACATTTCCATCTCTATCCTTGATCGCCCTAACTTGCTGCACATCCTTTGCAGCTTGGTCCCTCTGTCTAGCCAATGGGTACAAGTCCTTTTCTCCTTCCTTAGTGTCTAATCTGTCATACAACTCACCATACGCCTTTTCCTTTGCCTTTGCCACCTCTCTCTTTGCTTTACGCTGCATCTCCTTGTACTCCTGTCTACTTTCTTCATCTCTCTTACTATCCCACTTCTTCTTTGCCAACCTTTTCCTCTGTATAATTTGCTGTACTTCCTCATTCCACCACCAAGTCTCCTTGTCTTCCTTCCTCTGTCCTGATGACACACCAAGTACCTTCCTAGCTGTCTCCCTCACTATTTCTGCAGTGGTTTTCCAGCCATCTGGCAACTCTTCACTACCACCCAGTGCCTGTCTTAACTCCTGCCTGAACTCCACACAACAGTCTTCCTTCTTCAACTTCCACCATTTGATCTTCGGCTGTGTCTTCACTCGCTTCCTCTTCTTGGTCTCCAAAGTCATCCTACAGACCACCATCCGATGCTGCCTAGCTACGTTCTCCCCTGTCACCACCTTGCAGTCTCCAATCCCTTTTAGATGGCGCCATCTACATAAGATATAGTCCACCTGTGTGCACTTTCCTCCACTCTTGTATGTCACCCTGTGTTCCTCCCTCTTCTTGAAATATGTATTCACCACAGCCATTTCCATCCTTTTCGCAAAATCGACCACCATCTGTCCTTCCACATTTCTCTCCTTGACTCCATACCTTCCCATCACCTCCTCATCACCTCTGTTCCCTTCACCAACATGTCCATTGAAGTCCGCTCCAATCACCACTCTCTCCTCCTTGGGTACCCTCTCCATCATGTCGTCCAACTCATTCCAGAATTCTTCTTTTTCATCCATCTCACACCCAACTTGCGGGGCATATGCGCTGATAACATTCAGCAATAAACCTTCAATTTCCAGCTTCATACTCATCACTCTGTCTGACACTCTCTTCACCTCCAGCACGCTCTTGACATACTCTTCCTTCAGAATTACCCCTACCCCATTTCTCCTCCCATTCACACCATGGTAGAAGAGTTTGAACCCACCTCCGATACTCCTGGCCTTACTCCCCTTCCACCTGGTCTCTTGCACACACAGTATGCCTACCTTTCTTCTTTCCATCATGTCAGCCAGCTCTCTCCCTTTACCAGTCATAGTGCCAACATTCAAAGTTCCAACTCTCACCTCCACATGCCTACCCTTCCTCCTCTCTAGCTGCCTCTGGACATGCTTTCCCTCTCTCCTTCTCCTTCGCCCAACAGTAGCATAGTTTCCACCGACACCCTGCTGGTTAACAGTACCGGTGGCGGTCGTTGGTAACCCGGGCCTCGACCGATCCGGTATGTAAGTCTTATTTTATGATCCGCATATTTGATTTGGCAAAGATTTTACGCCGGATGCCCTTCCTGACGCAACCCTCCCCATTTGTCCGGGCTTGGGACCGGCACTAAGGATGCACTGGCTTGTGCATCCTCAGTGGCTGGGTTGAAAGGCGCCCACAAATAAAATGCATTATTATTATTATTATTATTATTAAGTGAAAACACAACGCACACAGCAATGTTGATGCGATCTGACTTAAAATGGCGACGATGACGTGGTGTTGTTCTCGCGGGCCGATGAACCGTCACGCAAAATAGTCCACCTGTTCATTAGTACGACCCATTGTGTGTAACTGGATTTGTTGAAATAATAGGCTTTACAGAGGTCAGTTTGTAAGTTGGCCGTTTGTAACCAGGGGACTTCCTGTATTGTGAAAATAATATGTGATGTTGACTACTCAGTTGAAAATGTGAAAATGTGCAGTGAATACTAGGCTTACTTCCAGTTACAATTTTTTTGTGTGTGGAATTTCCCCCATTTTCTCCCCAGCTGTATCCGGCCAATTACCCCACCCTTTCGAGCCATCCCCGTTGCTGCTCCACCCCCTCTGCTTATCCAGGGAGGGCTGCAGACTACCACATGCCTCCTGCGATACATGTGGAGTCACCAGCCACTTCTTTTCACCTGACAGTGAGGAGTTTCACTAGGGGGACGTAGCGCATGGGAGGATCACGCTATTCCCCCCAGTTCCCCCTCCCCCCTGAACAGGCGCCTCGACCGACCAGAAGAGGCGCTAGTGCAGCGAGCAGGACACATACCCACATCCCACCTGCAGACATGGCCAATTGTGTCTGTAGGTATGCCCAACCAAGCCGGAGGTAACATGGGGATTTGAACCGGCGATCCCCGTGTTGCTAGGCAACGGAATAGACCGCTGTGCTACCCGGACGCCTCCTTCCAATTACAATCTTAAGACGATGACCCTGTATTGTTCAGTTCACAACAAAGTTGCAACGGAAGTTGTGCTTCACATATATAACACTGTAGGTCCACTGTGCTTTCCGTCTCATCCTGGTTTGTGTTTGCTGACTTTTACACATTCGTCCATTGTTAGTTTTATATTCGCTACTTTTAGCAGTGCTGATCCTTTACTATAGTTACCCCCAAGAGACCTCAGCTTGACCTGCTCTCTTCCTATCTACTTCTGTCAACAGTCCAGTTGTCTTTGTAGAGATGGTGTTACTTATGATGTATTGATCGTCACAATGACATGTATCAGTGAATATGCACTCTGTTGCCTAATGTGTATGTAGCAACTTCCTCTCCAAGTTTGTTGACTGTGATGTATTATCCCATCACTCCTTACAGATTCTCTTCATCACCTTATACTCTCATTGTAAGGTGTCCCCGCACACCAGTATGAACTGGTATGATGATGTTCATAGCACCGAAATCACTGAACTACATGACTTATAAGGAATGGTTTCACTATAAAGTAGAAAGATCTAAATCACTTTAAAATATTAGATATGTATTTTTGGTAGAACTCTAATGATTTTCTTTTAGGCAAAGTGTAAAATTACTATGAAACCCTGCTATTACTGTACCAGATAAAGCATTAGAGCTCTTTTCCCACAGGTGCCATCCAGTGCCTTCTCCATCTGCAAGGTGCTGCAGAAGAAGGTACAGACATGACTCACACAAGAACGGTGACTGTAGGAGAACTGAGTACAGAAACAAACTACAGTCTATACTTTAACTATTTCATGTATGTCTGTCTGTGTTAATGGTTGATTTAGTTTCTGGAGAGGCACATTTGGTAATATGAAGTCATTATAAATATTTTCTTATACAATCAATGTTAACAAACACATGGCTCAGTGTAGCACTAGGGTTAGTGTTAGGGGTTTTATTTCTGTGTCTGGGATGACAGTGTATTGTGCTGAACTGTGGAGTGATGGTCACAGTGTATGTGAAAGTGCAGTGTAGCCATTAAACCAGTGGAATGATGAGGATGCAAGGAGTAGAGGTGACGAAGGCGTATGAGTTTAAATACTTGGGGTCAACTGTCCAAAGTAATGGAGAGTGCAGAAGAGAGGTGAAGAAGAGAGTGCAGGCAGGGTGGAGTGGGTGGAGAAGAGTGTCAGGAGTGATGTGTGACAGAAGGGTACCAGCAAGAGTTAAAGGGGAGGTTTACAAGATGGTTGTGAGACCAGCTATGTTATATGGTCTGGAGACAGTGGCGCTGATGAAAAGACAGGAGGTGGAGCTGGAGGTGGCAGAGTTGAAGATGCTAAGATTTTCAGTGGGAGTGATGAAGAAGGACAGGATTAGGAACGAGTATTAGAGGGGCAGCTCAGGTTGGACGGTTTGGAGACAAAGCAAGAGAAACACGATTGAGATGGCTTGGACATGTGTGGAGGAGAGATGCTGGGTATATTGGGAGAATGATGCTGAATATGGAGCTGCCAGGGAAGAGGAGAAGAGGAAGGCCAAAGAGGAGGTTTATGGATGTGGTGAGGGAGGACATGCAGGTGGCTGGTGTGGCAGAGGAAGATGCAGAGGACAGGAAGAAATGGAAACGGATGATCCGCTGTGGCGACCCCTAACGGGAGCAGCCAAAAGTATTAGTAGTGGTAGTAGTAGTAGTGTGCCATTAAACCACAAGTCACTATTTGTCAATCAAAATAGTTGAGTCAGCTGCCTTCCTCAACGGCCAGAGAAGTGTCAGGCCTCAGTGGTCCTGGTTGTCTCATTCACCTGTGTGGAGAATGTGCTTACGTTTGAGGCAACACTGATCACCAGCAGACCACGTGCAACACCAACAGACCACATGCAACACCAGCAGACCACATGCAACACCCCAGCAGATCACATGCAACACCAGCAGACCACATGCAACACCCCAGCAGATCACATGCAACACCCCAGCAGACCACATGCAACACCAGCAGACCACGTGCAACACCCCAGCAGACCACATGCAAGCCTTGAGTGATGTGCTGCTAGTGGGTGTAACAGCAACATCACATCAGACAGTAACACCATAATGTGTGTTCAGTCTACTTGTAGAATTAGTGATGAGAACTGAAGAACACAAATACACAAATAAAAGACAAGAGAAAGTTGACATGGAGACTGTCCTTATAGTTTGGGTAAAAGTTGAGCAGCACACACATATGTTCAAAATAATATGAATAATAGGTATCATTTGAGCTTCCTCCTTTATTATACAATCAAAAACCAAGTATAACTTTGTTCGTGTTGGTTCATCTAGGTGCTCATTCTCCATGGCAACGAGTTGAGATCTCTGCTCCCCAAAGGATGTGACATCAGCACTCTGGCCACTTTAAAGGTACGACCAACAAGATGAGACTGAATATTTCTAGTGAGAAATGTTACATGTTCTCCCTGTGTCTGCGTGGATTTCCTCCAGGGGCTCCGGTTTCCTCCCAGGGTCCAAAGTCATGTCAGGTGAATTGGCTGTACTAAGTTGTCCCTAGAAATGAACGGGTGTTTGTGTATGTGTGTGTGTGTAGGCCTTGTGATGGCCTGGCGGCCTGTCCAGGGTGTCTCCCCGCCTGCCGCCCAATGACTGCTGGGATAGGCTCCAGCATCCCCGCGACCCTGAGAGCAGGATAAGCGGTTAAGATAATGGATGGAGGTATGGATGAAATGTTGGGCAGTTGAAACATGAAATATTTTGGTCACAGTGGCTGTTGGGTAGCCACTTAATGTAAAATTGTGTTGTACTTTTAAAATTGGTTTTATACTTACAGGTGCATCTAAAAAAATTAGAATATTGTGGAAAAGTTCATTATTTTCCGTAATTTAATTCAAAAAGGGAAACTTTCATATATTCTAGATTCATTACACATAAAGTGAAATATGTCAAGCCTTTTTTGTTTTAATCTTGATGATTACGGCTTACAGCTCATGAAAATCAAAAATCCAGTATCTCAAAATATTAGAATATTACATAAGACCAATCAAAAAAAGGATTTATAATACAGAAATGTCGACCTTCTGAAAAGTATGTTCATTTGTGCACTCAATACTTGGTCGGGGCTCCTTTTGCATGAATTACTGCATCAATGCGGTGTAACATGGAGGCAATCAGCCTGTGGCACTGCTGAGGTGTTATGGAAGCCCAGGTTGCTTTGATAGTGGCCTTCAGCTCCTCTGCATTGTTGGGTCTGGTGTCTCTCATCTTCCTCTTGACAATGGTTCAGGTCAGGCGAGTTGGCTGGCCAGTGAAGCACAGTAATACCATGGTAGTTTTGGCACTGTGGGCAGGTGCCAAGTCCTGCTGGAGAATGAAATCAGCATCTCCATAAAGCTTGTCAGCAGATGGAAGCATGAAGTGCTCTAAAATCTCCTGGTAGATGGCTGCGTTGACTGAGCTTGATGAAACACAGTGGACCAACACCAGCAGATGACATGGCACCTCAAATCCTCACTGACTGTGGAAACTTCACACTGGACTTCAAACAACTTGGATTCTGTGCCTCTCCACTCTTCCTCCAGACTCTGGGACCTTGATTACCAAATGAAATGAAACATTTACTTTCATCTGAAAAGAGGACTTTGGACCACTGACCAACGGTCCAGTTCTTTTTCTCCTTAGCCCAGGTAAGACGCTTCTGGCGTTGTCTCTGGTTCAGGAGTGGGTTGACACTAGGAATGCCACACTTGTAGCCCATTTCCTGGGCATGTCTGTGCGTGGTGGCTCTTGTTGCACTGACTCCAGCCTCAGTCCACTCCTTGTGAAGCTCCCCCAAGTTCTTGAATCAGCCTTGCTTGACAATCCTCTCAACGCTGCGGTCATCCCTGTTGCTTGTGCACCTTTTCCTACCACACTTTTCCCTTCCAGTCAACTTTCCATGGATATGCTTTGATACAGCACTCTGCGAACAGCCAGCCCTTTCAGTAATGACCTTCTGTGGTTTATGGGGTATTGTCAAGAGGAAGATGAGAGACACCAGACCCAACAATGCAGACGAGCTGAAGGCCGCTATCAAAGCAACCTGGGCTTCCATAACACCTCAGCAGTGCCACAGGCTGATTGCCTCCATGCCACGCTACATTGATGCAGTAATTTGTGCAAAAGGAGCCTTGACCAAGTATATAAATGAACATACTTTTCAGAAGGTCGACATTTCTGTATTATAAATCCTTTTTTGATTGGTCTTATGTAATATTCTAATATTTTGAGATACTGGATTTTTGATTTTCATGAGCTGTAACCCATAATCATCAAGATTAAAACAAAAAAGGCTTGATATATTTCACTTTATGTGTAATGAATCTAGAATATATGAAAGTTTCACTTTTTGAATTAAATTATGGAAAATAATGAACTTTTCCACAATATTCTAATTTTTTGAGATGCACCTGTATATCTTCAACTTTAAACTTAGGTATATCATTTTGCATACTTTTTCTCCCCAAAGCATCTTACATTATCACACTCATGCACTAGTAGCATTGCTAAGCCTTACCTAGGCAGCGTTCTCGTTTTACTGTACAGCTATAGTAGAGTATTTTCACCCTCAATATACACACACAAACATACTGTCTTGGGTGTCATTGGTGAATGAATTGCAATGAGAAGAGAAGCCTATGAGTTTGTGCTCTCCTGACCAACTGTAGCGGTGGTGCCAACAGACAGTGGACTGAAACGCACGACTCACGCAAGGCAGGTAGAATAAACTTATTTACTGAAGATGGGTTTGGTACACAGTAAATCAGTCCAGTAAACAGGCAGAGGTATCCAAAACGTAGGCTAAGGCAGAGTCAAGACACATAAGCTAGTGGGAATGTTACTCAGGAACACACGAGAGGTGAAGAGCTGGACCGCTTTGGCATGGTGGTACAAAGACGAGCTGGCAAAGTAACAGGCAAAATGTGGAGGTATAAAACCCAAACCCAACACATTTTAAAGACCTACACTTTTATAGGTATTACTTTACTTGTTTTTTTTACATCATGGAAAAGTCTGCCCAAGACACCATTTAAATGGCAGACACCTAACCAGTAAAACAGCGGCCAAGGCCTCAAAGATGGAACGCCAGCACTGGGTTAGTTTCAGGCAGGATCAGGACACATGTAAGAGACTGGCATTGGCTTGTTTGCACCGGTCACATGTTGGGTCTAAATCTGGGTTAATTTTAGCCAATTTCTCTTTGCACCATGAAGACGAGGCACTACTTTAAACTGGATTATGCCATGTCTTGTCCCTATAGAGGAAAATATTAGGCTAACCAAAATACTGTGGATACACTCAGACAAAGAAGGTAGATGAGGGCTCAACAGGTCATTCATTAAATCTACAAACTGACAACACCTGAAAATAAAATCACTTGACGAGAACTAGATGTCTTGTAGAGAGTCCGAGGAGCTCGGTGGTTCTGTGTCTTTGTGGTTCTGCTCTCTCCCTGTCCCTGGTGCATTGCTGTAATTGTGCAGCTGCGATGTTAACCTTTCTCGAACACTGATCGGGAGTAACCTTTAGCCTTTCTCGAACTCTGATTCGAAACAGGTGTGGCCGCAGCAGTCTGCCGTACTCTCTATGTGATTATTACTGTTAAAATGATTATTAGCAAAACTGGATAACGTTTTATGAGAATTTATTTATTGTGATTTTATTATCATTTCATAAACCGTGACATTAATTATGAACAATAGTTATAATTGATTGTTGTCATTAGAAAACTAAAAGTTTTTATTTTTGCCAAAATGTTGTTGCAAATTCAATACTGACCCATCTGACAAAAAAAGTGATATTTCTTTACTGGTGTTGCCTATCTTTACTCCATGTAACTGATTTTTTTTTTCTTTTTCCTAACACTCTAACACCAGGTATTGGATCTCCATGAAAATAAGCTCATTGCACTCCCAGATGACATCGGAAAGCTAGTATCATTGCAGGTAAATCCATCATAAATGTGATTACACTAGGGCTGGCCCAAAATATAGGACACTCATTCGGCAGGTTAGTAGACAGGCAGGTTAGATATTTTGTTTTTGCACACCCACTTCACAGGTTTTTATATACAGCATCTTTGCCAACTATCCTGTAGTGTAGCCCAGGGGTTTCCAAAAGTTTCTGTGCTAAGGCTCCTCAAATAGCATTAGCTTCTGGCCGGGGCCCCCCTTTTGCAAGAATGTCTTTAAAAACCCATTGAAAATACTATCTACTACTACTACTACTACTTTGGGCTGCTCCCGTCAGGGGTCGCCACAGCAAATCATCCGTCTCCATCTCTTCCTGTCCTCTGCATCTTCCTCTGTCACACCAGCCACCTGCATGTCCTCCCTCACTACATCCATAAACCTCCTCTTTGGCCTTCCTCTTCTCCTCTTCCCTGGCAGCTCCATATTCAACATCCTTCTCCCAATATACCCAGTATCTCTCCTCCACACATGTCCAAACCATCTCAATCTTGCCTCTCTTGCTTTGTCTCCAAACCGTCCAACCTGAGCTGTCCCTCTAATATACTCGTTCCTAATCCTGTCCTTCTTCATCACTCCCAATGAAAATCTTAGCATCTTCAACTCTGCCACCTCCAGCTCCACCTCCTGTCTTTTCATCAGTGCCACTGTCTCCAAACCATACAACATAGCTGGTCTCACAACCATCTTGTAAACCTTCCCTGTTGGTACCTTTCTGTCGCAAATCACTCCTGACACTCTTCTCCACCCACTCCACCCTGCCTGCACTCTCTTCTTCACCTCTCTTCTGCACTCCCCGTTACTTTGGACAGTTAACCCCAAGTATATAAACTCATATGCCTTCATCACCTCTACTCCCTGCATCCTCACCATTCCACTGTCCTCCCTTTCATTGACACATATGTATTCCGTCTTACTCCTACTGACTTTCATTCCTCTTCTCTCCAGTGCATACCTCCACCTCTCCAGGCTCTCCTCAACCTGCACCCTACTCTCGCTACAGATCACAATGTCATCCGCAAACATCATCGTCCACGGAGACTCCTGCCTGATCTTGTCCGTCAACCTGTCCATCACCATTACAAACAAGAAAGGGCTCAGAGCCGATCCTTGATGTAATCTCGCCTCCACCTTGAACCCATCTGTCATTCCAACTGCACACCTTACCATTGTCACACTTCCGTCATACATATCCTGCAGCACTCCTACATACTTCTCTGCAACTCCTGACTTCCTCATACAATACCACACCTCCTCTTTCGGCATTCTGTCGTATGCTTTCTCTAAATCTACAGGACGCAATGTAACTCCTGGTCTTCTCTATACTTCTCAATCAACATTCTCAAAGCAAACACCACATCTGTGGTTCTCTTTCGTGGCATGAAATCATACTGCTGCTCGCTAATCGTCACCTTTCCTCTTAACCTAGCTTCTATTACTCTTTCCCATATCTTCATGCTGTGGCTGATCAACTTTATACCTCTGTAGTTGCTACAGCTCTGCACATCACCCTTGTTCTTGAAAATCGGTACCAGTATGCTTCTTCTCCACTCTTCAGGCATCCTCTCACTTTCCAAGATTGTGTAAAACAATCTAGTTAAAAACCCACTGCTATCTCTCCTAAACATCTCCATGCCTCCACAGGTATGTCATCAGGGCCAACTGCCTTCCCACTCTTCAGCCTCTTCATAGCTGCCCTCACTTCCTCCTTGCTAATCCACCATACTTCCTGATTCACTATCCCCACATCATCCAACCTTCTTATGCTCTCTCATTTTCTTCATTTATCAGCGCCTCAAAGTACTCCTTCCACCTTCTCAACACACTCTCCTCACTTGTCAGCACATTGCCATCGCTATCGTTGAGCACCCTAACCTGCTGCACGTCCTTCCCAGCTCGGTCCCTCTCTCTAGCCAATCAGTACAAGTCCTTTTCTCCTTCCTTAGTGTCTAATCTCTCATACAACTCACCATACATCGTTTCCTTTTCTTTTGCCACCTCTCTCTTTGCTTTACCCTGCATCTCCTTGTATTCCTGTCTACGTTCTTCATCTCTCTGACTATCCCACTTCTTCTTTGCCAACCTCTTCCTCTGTATACTTTGCTGTACTTCCTCATTCCACCACCAAGTCTCCTTGTCTTCCTTCCTCTGTCCTGGTGACACACCAAGTACCTTCCTAGCTGTCTCCCTCACTATTTCTGCAGTGGTTGCCCAGCCATCTGGCAACTCTTCACAACCACCCAGTGCCTGTCTTAACTCCTCCCTGAACTCCACACTTCCTTCTTCAACTTCCACCATTTAATCCTTGGCTCTGCCTTCACTCTGTCCCTCTTCTTGGTCTCCAAAGTCATCCTAAAGACCACCAAGTGACACAAGTAGTCAAGACTGACAGAGTGGGCTAGAACACAGCAAACAAGGGGGACTTACCAGCTGGGCACAGCCAAATCAATGGATTAGTGCAGCAGGGGCTCACATGATGACAGGCAGTGCTGGGATACCATAGGTTTTTTTTTTCAGATTCAGACAACTTTATTTATCCCAGAAGGGCAATTCAGTTTTTACAATCTACCCAGACCATACCCAAACTCACAGACAAGTGGCAATCATCATTATGTCAGAGACAATAGACAGATCATACATGGACAAGACATGCACACTGTCACCCTTATGTGGCCCTGCATGCAGACTCACACGAGGACCAGACGAAGGGCAAAGATTCATATAAGTTAAAAGAAGTTAAAATGATAGAATAATAAATAAATAAATGAAGCATTCTAAGATGCATTGCATGTTACATTCCCCCACTACAGTCAGTGAACGTACAGGCCCACAAGCCATGTGAAAAACAAACAAGGTATAAACCAACTGTTGTGGTTTAAACCAAGCTAAAGCATTTATTTAAAATGACTACTCTCTGCATTTAACAGCCTGATAGCAGAAGGAATGAAGGACCTAGAGTAGTGATTCGTTTTCCTAGGGGGCGCTTTATAGCGCAGGCCTGAGGGCATTACAGTGAATTGACTGGACAGGACGTGGTCAGATTGGCCAATAATTCCTTTTGTTTTCTGGGCCACATGTTTCTCCCAGAGCAGAAATCTCTGCTGGACTCCTATTATTTTGGAGCAGACCTTAACAATACTGTTTAGGCTGTTCCTGTCCTTCACAGTCAACCCGTTAAACCAAGATAGCAAGGAAAAAGTTAAGACTTTCAATAAATGAATGGTAAAAAATACATGAGATGGTGGTACAGAGGAGTTAAGCTTAAGCTTCTGCAGTAAGTGAATTCTTTGTTGTCCACGCTTGACAATTAAATCTGTGTTCACATCGAACTTGAGTTGGGAGTCGAGCACGGTTTCCAAGTACTTATAAGTGTCAACAATTAGAACATCCTCGCCATGTATAGTGCTAGCTTTGGGTTTATTACTGTTCTTCCTAAAATCAATGATAAGTTCTTTAGTTTTATCAGGTTAGCAGAGTTGGATAGGTCAGTTTTTGGAGTTTTTATAAATTGTTGCAAACGTCTGGGGGGGTAATCCAAATTATCAAGGATGGAGTTAGCCATAAATATTTAGGAGGAAATCCCATTTGCTGTAATTGCAAGGGCAGATAGCTGGTTGACATGGAGGTTGCGATGGCTGGCTAGGATAGAGCAATGTTGACTGAGCTGAAGTGAGGCATTAGCAGCAGTTCAGATAAAAGTGTCTTGATGCATGCTCAGTAATCCAGGAAAATCACAGAAAGTTGAATCAGTTCATCTGGACACAACGTTTATTGAGAGAAACATTTCATCACTCATCTAAATTACCTCTTCAGTCTCAGCTGACTGCAGATGTCCCCACCCTTATAAACAAACCCAAACATTGCTTATCTTATCCTAGTCTTCTGTTTTACCGCTTTTGCTGCAAAGCCTTGACTGACAGGTGAACTGATGTCATTGGGCTCAGTGGGCTGCTCTCTCTGCTCTCTGTTGCCAGTGCCTTCAGGTTCATTAGGCTGACATGATTGACGGGAAATGGCGCCGAATGAATAATTTGTTATTTTAAAACATTTGGCTGCATCAGCCTCAAGGGACTTCAACCTCTTCTCTCTCTGCTTTTCAGCATCACATTTTTTTCTCTCTTTTTGTTTGTCTGTCTTGCTCCACTCCACTATTTATCTAAATGTCGCCACTTAACACTAGAAGGACTGGGATTTCATTCCTACCTGAAGCGACTGTGTGGGTGGGTGGGGTGTCCCTGGGGTGTCCCCAATTGAGATATTAATGCATTATTAAGGTTAGTATGTCTTTTAAGAAACGACTGGCACCAAAATTAACATTTTAACAACTTTAATACTATTTTTCAAACTATTTAAACTTAAGAGAGACATGGTCGCATTTGCTCCTTTATAACTTTCACATCTTTTAGATGATCAAAATTCTGTTTGTAAGGTTTGATCATGAATTTCCATTGATTCTAGGTGCAAAGTATCATACAGGTTGGACTTAAGAACCTAGGAGGAATTCTAAAAAGCAGGTTTAGCATATTTTGCTATTTTACGGAAAAAGTTTAAAGGTGGAAATGAGCGTGGCCTATATATCTCGATTCAGCTACATTTACAGTTTTTTATATACATTTATTTCTAGTTTTTCCCCTTATCCCACCCGATTAACCCAATGGCATACGGCCGGAACTCTTGTCGAATTACTCCCCTGGCTCATGTTTCCACAGGAAGGAGATAGTCGTAACACCAGCTTCCTTCAAACTCGTGTCAGCTGCTCTCGCTATTTTACACGCTGCAGCCTCGCATGGATTGCATCACCTTCAGGCCGCGAAGGAGGCGTAGAGAGAATGCTTTCAGTTGCTTGGCTGCAGGCGCCCGGGTGGGCCAGAGGGGTTGCTGGAGAACGACAAGTCCCCGAAAACTACACCGATCTACACCCACTATCCCTCGGGTAAGGGTGGCCTAATGAATGCCTTACCCCGTGGACGCTCTGGCCGGGACCGGTTACGGCGAGTCTGGGATACGATGTCACATGACAAGCGGGTTGCAAGAACGGCAGTTTATTCCGCTCATCCACCAGAGCGGCCTACATTTACAGTTTTTGAATGTGGGATGTACAGTGTCGGAGTAATTCGCCAAAACACGCTTACCTTGATTATAGCACCAACTGCTGATAGATATGGGTCATTTTTTGTGTTGGATATATTTGCACCATTTTATTCCACCCCTGAAAATTTCACCTACATAACTTTTATGGTGTATGCTGCAGTACCACATTGACTTATGGAAGAATTAAAAGAAAAAAATAAGAAGAAGGTGGTGTCCAGGTTATGTAGCAGTCTATTCCGTTGCCTACCAACACGGGGGTTGCCAGTTCGAATCCCCGTGTGTTACTTCCAGCTTGGTCGGGCGTCCCTACAAACAAAATAGGCCGTGTCTGCGGGTGGGAAGCCGGATGTGGGTATGTGTCCTGGTCGCTGCACTGGGGTGGGGGGGGGGCAGGACTGGGGGGAATAGTGTGATCCTCCCACGAGCTACGTCCCCCTGGGTAAAGTTCTCACTGTCAGGTGAAAAGAAGCAGCTGGTGACTATACATGTATCAGAGGAGACGTTGTAGTCTGCAGCCCCTCCCTGGATCAGCAGAGGGGGCGGAGCAGAGCCTGGAAAGGCTTGGAAAATATTAATTGGCCAAATACAACTGGGGAGAAAAAGGGGTAAACCCCCCCCCCCAAAAAAAGAAGTAATAATAATAATTAGAAGAAGAAGAAAAATCTCAGCGATTACTATAGGGTTCCCAGCACCCCTGGTACTGGGAGCCATGCTGCCTTGCAATGCGTAGCCCCGCCCCCTAGGCTTGGACCCCTAATAATAATAATAATAATATGATCATAAAAATGGGGCGCACTCGTAGCCAATTGGTTACGGTACATGCCACATAACTGCAACGTCCCCAGTTTGATTCAAGCAAGTGACCGTTGTTGCACGTCATACCCATCTCTCTCCCATTGTTTCCTGTCCTCTGCTTCACTGTCCACTATCCAATAAAGGCAAAAAATGCAACAACAAAAAAAAATTTAGAATTTTTTTTTTCAAAATTGTATTCTGCTGTTGTTACTTTGCTTTTCTTTCAGGACTATCATCATTAAAATATCAAAAAGGAACAAATGCCCATTGTGACCACATTCTTAATCAGTCACCTCTCTCAGGCCTTGATTTGTTTTTTTTGGTTAATTAATCTAGAACTAAAATTTGTTGGGGAAATTTTTTGAATATCCAAAGCTTGAAAAAAGGTATTTGGGACAGCCCTAGACTCCAATTTTAAGTTAGAAGTTTCAATCAATTCAACTGATATTCCTTGTTTGGTCATTTTGTATTCTCTCAGGTTTTGAACGTGGCGAAGAACCAGATTAAGGCTCTGCCCGACTCCATTGGAAATTTACAACTGCTGCAGACACTCAATGTGAAGAGTAAGATGCTCTTTTTTGTGTTATTCAGACTTTAGACTACGCAAACTAGCCAGGATTAGACAAACTGACTTTTCTTGTGTTGACGTTTCATGTTTATAATCTTACATGATCAGTCTGTCTTGAGGGGTCTTGGACAGGCTGTGGTACCCGGACAAAATCTGCCATGTCAGATGCTTTGCCTCAACAACTTCTAGTATGAAAGTGTCAGAAGACATGCTCACTGATATTGACCAAAACAAGTTGCGCTTCAGCACAAAAATTCTAGCAGGTATGGCTGGTTTAGTGGTGTGTTTTTTTTCCTTCTTTTTTTAACTGAGAAGCCATTGCCTCCCCAATCTCTGGTGAACTTGGTGATTGTGAAAGAAAACTGGTGTATATGTCACAGTCAAAAGTATGAAAAAAAATATGTCATAGACAAAAAAAAAAATTGAACAAGCATGGTTGGTTTAGTGGTGTGTTTTTTCTTTTTCTTTTTTTTATTGCGATGTCATTCCCTCCCCAATCCCTGATGAATTTGGTGATTGTTTGCAAAAGAAAGCTTGAGTACAGTGCCTTGCAACGGTATTCAACCTTCACATATCAATACATTGTAGAACACCCTTTAGTTGCAATAATAGCCATGATTCTCTTGGGATAAGTATGTACAAGCTTTGCACATTCTTCTGGAGTAATTTTGGCCTATTCTTCTTGGCAGAATTTGTACTGGTCTTGCAGGTTGGTGGGATGGCACGGGATGGCGCCTCTGGACTGCGATTTTCAGTCTGTGCCACAGATTTTCAATGGGGTTGAGGTCCGGACTTTGACTTGGCCACTCCAAAACCTTCACCTTTTTGTTGCTGAGCCATGCCAATGTTGCTTTAGCCTTGTGCTTAGGATCATTGTCCTGCTGGAAGGTGAACCTTCTCCCAAGCTTCAGTTTTATGGCAGACTGCAACAGGTTTTCTTCCAATAGTTCCTTGTATTTCGCTCCATCCATTCTTCCCTCAGTGTGAACAAGGTTCCCAGTGCCTGCAGATGAAAAGCAACCTCATAGCATTATGCTGCTGCCGCCACGCTTCACTGTAGGGAGGGTGTTTTTTAGGGTATGAGCAGTTTTAGGTTTGCACCACACATAACACTTTTGAGTTTTGGCCAAAAAGCTCAACTTTTGTCTCATCTGACCACAAAACCTTTACCCACACCCTAACTGGGTATCTCTCATGCTTGGTAGCAAACTCCAAGTGTGCTTTTATATGCATAGTTTTGAGCAACAGCTTCTGTCTTGCCGCCCTCCCATACAGGCCAGATTTATGGAGAGCTGTGATATGGTTGACTTATGTACATTTACTCCAGTTTCAGCCACTGACCACTGGAGCTCCTTCAAAGCGTTTGCAGGATCATCTGTGGCTTTCATCACCAGCTCACGTCTTGCTCGGACACTTAGCTTTGAGGGACGGCCTGTCCTACAAAGCGTGTAGGTGGTGTGATACAGCTTCCACTTTCCGACAATGGATCCAATAGTGTTCCGTGGGACATCCAAACACCTGGATATTGTTTTGTGTCCCTTTCTGCATTTTAATCACTTTGTCTCTTACTTCAGTATTATGCTCCTTTGTCTTAACTTTCTGATGGAGTTCACGCCCGGCTAATGAACTTTACACTTTTAAACCTCAGAACGGATTACTCACTTCCCTCCACCATCACGGACAATTCATTTCCCTCATTTCATTTTTAACATGTGCCTGCACATTGTTTTTAATGACAATAAATTGAATTGAATTGAATTGAATAAGATTGGAGGCATAATAAGTAATAATAAGTACAATCAGGACTCAGTTCTTGCATTCCAAAAGATAGATGAATGAATTTAATGCCTATAACATTTACAATTTTAAGACAAGAGGTTGGAAAACATGGCTATGGTCACTCTAACAAGAACCCAACCCCCCGATAGTCAAATTTGTACAAAGGTGAGCACAGGTAAGAACTAGGTGTAAGGCTCCAAGAGGTGGATGAGGGAATTGCAGCTCTCGCTCTGCAAAGTTGCAACACCGGGGAACAAATTTATTAAAGTCTGTGTATATTTAGGTGTAGCGATATGTGTACACACAAAACAGGAAACATGCATACGCAGTCGTTTCATCAGATTTATAAAACACGACGTATGTGTGTTCCCACAGGTTTTTTCCTCATACATCTTAGTCATCCTGAAATTGTGAGCATGAGCCTTCTGACCATGCCTAAGATTTACTATAAATGGCTTCCAACACCCCCCAATTGTCTGGGTTGCATATAAAGGGCCAGCATTTAGTTTAGTTTTGAGGAGCAATGGCAGAAACATTTAAGTAGCAATTGAAGAAGAAGAAGCGTAGTTTTACCGACTGTGAACTTGAAATAATGGTTGACCAAGCTGACAGAAGAAGCTGTGTGTTGTTTGGAAGCCTAAACTCTGTCAGTACCAACAAAACGAAACAAGCTCAACAGCACAAAGTAACCACGCAGTGAATGTTAGTTCTGAGCCACAGACCCTGGATGAGATTAAGAAACGTCACACCTGAAGGTGTAAGTTATTCTTACTCCCCAACAATACAGAATAATCTGTATTTATATACATTTTATGTACTGTTTATTTGTTAACATAAAGATCATTATAATTGTTTTAATGCTTAGGGACGAAAATCTTTACTCAAGATAGAATGAAATTAAGGCTTGTCTAAAAAAGGTTGGTAACCACTCACGCATAACTGTGTCATCATAGTGAAGGTTTTTTTTATGCTATAGATTACATCCTAACCGAATGTAGTGAAGAAAGAAGCTCTAAATAAAATGTCATAAAAATTCAAACTCATTATCCTTTTTTGCCAACTTGCCACATAACACTAATCAGACTCAAAAGACTGCGTGGTGTGAAAGATGTGTACTAGTACACAGATTCTCACCACCCATGGATTTTTATACATTCAGAAACCTGTCTAGAAACCTGTGTAGAACCCTGTCTAGAAACGTGTAGAACCCTGTGTAGAAACCTGTGTAGAAACCTGTGTAGAAAGCTATATAGAAACCTGTGTAAGAACCCGTGTAGAAATACGTGTACAAACAGTGTTGAAACCCTTGTGGGAACCCGTGTAGAAAGCTGTATAGGAACCTGTGTAGAAACCTGTGTAGGAACCTGTGTAGAAACTTGTGTAGAAAGCTGTGTAGAAACCTGTGTAAAAAGCTGTGTAAAAAGCTGTGTAGGAACCCATGTAGAAACCCGTGTAGAAAGCCGTGTAGAAACCTGTGGAGAGACCTGTGTAGAAAGCTGTGTAGAAACCTATGTAGAAAGCTGTGTAGAAAGCTGTGTAGAAAGCTGTGTAGAAAGCTGTGTCGAAAGCTGTATTGAAAGCTGTACAACAACCTGTGTAGAAACCTGTGTAGAAAGTGGCGGTGTGAAAGATGTGTACTAGTACACAGGTTCTCAGCACTCATGGATTTTTATACATTACAAAACCTGTGTGGAAAGTGATGTTGGTACAGTCTTCAGTTACACTTTATTTTAAAGGGTCAGAGGGGGTCGGAAATTACCTAGTAATAAGGTGGTAATTATCACATAATTTCTTAGAAATAAGGTTGAAATTACCTTGTAATTTGGGTTAGGGTTAGGGTTGACCGTAAAATTACCTGTAAAAACTACCGCCTTATTTCTAGGAAATTACTAGGTAATTTCTGACCCCCTAAAATAAAGTGTTACCCAGTTTTCATGTGTACATATGGTTTATAACTTTGACCCCAGGCTTCTCACTCACTCACTCACTCGCTCATTGGGGAAGCCGAGGAAGCTCTGGAGCTGCTTCCGTGTGGTCGACAGGTGCCAGTCTACAACAGCCTGGATCTTGCGGCGGTCAGGTCTTGTGGCTCCACTCTCCACGATCAGGCCGAGGAACTCTACCGAAGAGGCATGAAAGGTGCACTTTTCCATCTTAATGAAGAGCCAGTTCTCCAGGAGGCGTTGGAGAACCATCCGGACGTGTTGGGAGGTGCTCCTCCGGGGTCTGGGAGTAGACAAGAATATCGTCCAAGTAGAGGACCACGAACACGTCGATCATGTCCCGGAGGATGTCGTTCATGAGTGCCTAGAAAACCCCTGGGGTGTTGGTGAGGCCGAAGGGCAGAACCAGGTACTTGTAATGGCCTCGGGGTGACTTGAACGCTGTCTTCCACTCGTCACCTTCCCAAATACGGACGAGGTGATAGGCGCTCTGGAGGTCCAACTTGGTAAAGATGGTGGCCCCCATGATGGGTTCGAAGTTGGAGCTCATGAGAGTGAGCGGGTATTTGTTTTTTATGGTGATGTTGAGTTGTCTGTAATCAATGCAGGGCCGGAGCTCTCCACTCTTTTTCTTGACAAGGAAAAAACCTGCTGCCACCGGGGAAGAAGAGGGCCGGATGAACTCCTCGGCCAGACACTCACTGATGTAGGCCTCCATGGCTGCCTTCTCAGGAAGGAAGAGGTTGTAGAAACGACTGGCAGGGAGAGGTGACCCAGGAATGAGCTCGATTGCACAGTCATAGGGATGGTGAGGAGGAAGGGTGCAGGTGCGCTCCTTGTTGAACACCTCACCAAAGTCATGCTAAATGGGGGGCACCAAGGAGAGGTCAGGAGGAGAGGGACTAGGGGGGATCACCGGAGGCAGCGGCCGTGGCATGAGGTGCTCCAGCCAAGGATGTGTCTGGAGGCCCAGGAGATATGCGGGTCGTGGAATTCCAGCCAGGGTCGTCCCAGGATGAGAGGTGTGTTGGGGGTAAGGATAATGAGGAAGCAGATCTCCTCCACATGGTTCCCAGAGATTGTCAGAGTGAGGGGCAGAGTACAATGAGTGATGGGACCCATGGGATGACCGTCCAGGGCAAAGGCAGCGATGGGATTGTCCAGAGGGACAAGGGGAAGATCCACTTTGTGGGCAAAGTCCTTGTCGATAAAACTCTCATTAGCCCCCGAGTCGATGAAAGCTCCGACCGAGAGAGTACGCCCCTGCCAGGCGAGAGTGGAGTCAAACCTGGCGGAACGGGTAGGAGGCAGGGGATGAGAGATTCGGCTCAGCAGGTGACTGATGAGCCTAGTTCTTTTGAGGTCCTTGGGAAGGTAGGACAGGTCTTCAGCAGATGTCCCTTGAGTCCACAGTACATACATAACCCCCTAGCTCTCCGGTGTTCCCGTTCTGTAGCAGAGAGGCGGGTCCGGCTGACCTGCATGTGTTCCTCCTCCAATCCAACAGAAGCAGGGGATGACTGGGGGTGGGGGGGGGGGACGCCGAAGCGCAGTGGAAGTGGTCCCAGACGGTGAAGACCTTGTGGCCCTCGCCCTGCGATGTTCGCGAAGATGATTGTCTATGGCGATGGAGAGCGAGATGAGATGGTCGAGGTCGCGGGGTGCATCGCGAGATACCAGCTCATCCTTAAGAACCTCACTTAGCACATTGTAGAACACTGCCTGGAGTGCCTCGTTGTTCCATCCACTTTGCATAGCAAGGATCCTAACTTCCACGGCGAACTCCACCACACTGCGTACGCCCTGACGGAGCGTGAGCAGATGTTTGGCGGCCTCCTTGCCGCAGACAGCGTGATCGAATACTTTCTTCATCTCCATGGTGAAAGCCTCATACGTAGGACAAGAGGCACTCCCCTCTCCAGTTCAGAGCTACCCCAGGTGAGAGCGGAACCCCTCAGACAGCCCACAAGATAGCGATGAGGGAGCGGTCAGTGGGATAGGAAAGGGGTTGTTGGTCAAACACCAGGGCGCACTGGGTCAGAAAGGCTCGACAGCCCCTCAAGTCGCCGTCATAACGCTCCGGTGAGGGAACGAACGGCCCCCGATGGAATGAAGCCGGCAGGGGAGCGGGGCCGGGAGCTGTGGCAGTGGCTGCGATGACGGGTGGAGCGGAGGCAGCGGCTGAGGTGGCGGCAGTGGTGAGAGAGAGCATAGCGGCGGAGAGCTTCTGGATAGCCTGCTCCAACTGAGCATGTCTGGCTGCCTGGTTGGTGATAGTCTGCAGTTGCAGGGTTACCAAAGAGCTGCTCTCGTCCGAAAGAGACCGGAGCTCCTGTACCTGGTCTTGCGAGGCTTGATGGGCCGTGACCATCTCCCGGAGCTGCCCACACTGAGCTGTGAGAGAGTGGGCTTGCGTGAAGAGGGTGCGGCACACCGGGTCCACTTGTTGTCCTCTGGGTTGAGTCTCCAAGTGGGCTGGGTCCATCTTGGCCAGATCTTCTGTTAGGGGTTGAGCAGGAGGACACAGACGGCCACTCAGGAGGCGGAGGACTCTTAATAACATTTAATGAAAATCAACAAAGGGAAAAAATAATGGGGGAGAGAGAAATGCGGGATGTGCTTGCTAGCTAACCTACTAGCTAGCTAGCTAGCTAAGCTAATTAGAACAACTAATGTTAGTCTACAGTACAGGGCTACTACACAAGGTCAAGATCAAAAATGCAAATATAAAGATGAACAATAAAGTTGAACAATAAAGATCTGAACAGATTAATTATTGTAATATTTACAATATATACTATACTAGAACCACCAAAAACTACTATAGTAATCATTAATTTATCTTAGGCTAATCTCTTTTTCTTAGCTTTCTTATCTTATCTTTCACAGCGCTTTGAATACCAAAAGGTATGATGACGATTGGAGAACAAGTCAATATAGGATCGGAAAGGCTGAACTGGTGTTCTCTGATTGGTTAGACAGGTGTCATCATTGTCAGTCAAGGAAAGACTGGGTGAAGCACCGTTTCACTGGGTGGGCATTAAAACGCGTCATAAACCATAACTGTCCAATCAACAACGTGTAAGGTAATACGTCAACTTACATTCACTTACATTGGGTTAGTAAGGCAGAACGCTCCTCTGCGTCACCTGAGGAGGGCGCTGTGTTGCACAATACCAACAACACTTTTTTTTAAAGCGATATTTTTTTTGTTTGATTCACAGAGGAAATAGTCATTCTAATGAAATATTGGCATCTAAAAATGAGGTTTTATGTGATGTTTTTTGTTTGTTTTGTTTTTGTCTTATAGAAGCTTCCTCTGATCAAAGGAGGTGATTATCAGTAGTGTCATCAGTAGTGATTATCAGTGGTGTCATCAGTAGTGATTATCAGTAGTGTCATCAGCATTGATTATTAGTAGTGTCATCAGTAGTGTCATCAGTAGTAGTGATTATCAGGAGTGGTTATCAGTAGTGATTATCAGTTGTGTCATCAGTAGTTATTATCAGTAGTATCATCAGTAGTTATTATCAGTAGTATCATCAGTAGTGATTATCAGGAGTATTATCAGTAGTGTCATCAGCATTGATTATTAGTGTCATCAGTAGTGATTATCAGTTGTGTCATCAGTAGTTATTATCAGTAGTATCATCAGTAGTTATTATCAGTAGTATCATCAGTAGTGATTATCAGGAGTGATTATCAGTTGTGTCATCAGTAGTGATTGCACATACAGAAAACCATCGGTGAAATTTCTCTTTAAGACAACAATCTGTATCATTATTGGGCTGTACATATAAAATTGACTTTACTTGTTCTTATTTTTCTCCAGTGCAATGAGCCTGACCTGTCATGTAATATTTTCCTATATCATTATTTGTTTGACAAACATATTTCCATCACCTGTTTTTTGCATAAAATATTTATTGACAAAGGGGGATGGTGGACAGCTCATTCAGTTGTAAAAGGTTTTTAGCAATACTATGAAAGTTCTGTTGACATTTGTAGTTTACATTCTGCTTTTTTTCTTTATTTCTGATTTTTCCCTTTTTCTCCCAATTTAGTGGCCAATCGATCCCTATTTTAATTCAAACACCACCCTCGTACTGCATGCGTTCGCCAACTGCATCTCTCCGGCCGGCAGTCTCGAAGGAGACGCCTCGCCACTTTCGTGACAAGGCGACTCCAGGCCGAACCACTGCTTTTCCTCACACACACACAGCCGCATTCATGTGACAAACACAAGCCAACTCCGCCCCCTCCCGAAGACAGTGTTGCCAATTATTGCTGCTTCATCGAGTCCGGCCATAGTCGGATCTGATGAGACCGGGGCGCGAACCCCAGTCCCCAGTGGGCAACCATTCTGCTTTTTTAATTAGGTAACGTGCATAAAAATGCTTGGATGGAAACATGGCTTTGTGTTTCCCCATTCTGTGTTAAGTTTTGAAAATTTATTATTTTGAAAATGAAATAATTTGACATCAAATGTCTTGAATCAGTTTTTCATTCTAATGAAAAAAAGAAAAACAAATTGTTAATCACAGTTGTTTGCAATCCAAGTAATCATCATCTCGTATTCCATGATTGGGGCAGATAATTTACAGTGCCCCAAGCCAAGCAAGAAACTGTTGTGTTGCATGTGACTCAAAGTTTAAGCCTGGGGTGTATGATCCAACATTCAAAGAATGGGCACAAAAAGTATTACGGCAATGTGTGCAGTTCCAGAAAATGGTGAATTTATGAGCTTCCAAAATTTAAAGGCAAAATATGGTCTTGAAAGTAAAGACTTTTTTAGATACATGCAGTTAAGAGACTACTTTACAAAACAGGCAAGGTCGGAACCAGATGAAACCTCAAATAATGTGACTGGGGTGATTGTGGATGCATACCAACAGAAGGGGCTTAGGGTCATCCCTGCTTTGTACCAAGCAGGAGGGACTCAACTCTCTACATAAAAGCAAAATGGGAAGCAGAGTTAAAGATTCAGGTAACGAAGGAAGAATGGTACCAAATGTGTGAGACCCAATGTACATCCTCACAAACTCACAAATATGGAGGGAATTTTGCTGGAAGAATCTAACTCGCTTTTTCATAACACCCAAAGTAAAAAGCAGGCAACTTGCTGCACAACAACAGTGCTGGAAGCTGTGTGGGAGCATGGAGGCTGACCACTCGCATGTTTTCTGGAAAAGCACAAAGATAAAGTTATGTTGGCAGAATCTTAACGTAGGTATCAACAATGTTTTGGGATATGAAATCCCAAATCCCTGCCCTGTGATGTATCTTGGTAACATCGGTGATGTGATGAGAGAAGATCGCTACTTGACTGAAGTTTTACTTGCAGCAAGTAAGAAAGCCGTTACCAAAAATTGGCTTAATGTTAACTCTCCAAAACAGGAACAGTGGATGGAAATTGTGTTATGGAAAAGTGGACATACATTTTGAGAGTCCAAAAGAACTGGGAAAAATGGAACATTTATATGAGAAATGACACTGACTAAATGAATGCCTAATTAAAATATTTGTTTGAGGGGGTGGACCCGGACACCGAGCATGTGAGACGTGCTTTTCCGCCTCTCTGTTGTTTTGTGACACATTTCCTTTGTAAATAGTTTTTTAACAAGATTTCTGGACGCTGGGCGTCTTACTTTTGTTCATTAACTGGTTTGGCTTACTTGTTTGTACTCTGAATCGGCAGTGTCTTCCACTAAATAGAAAGTTGATTCCATGCGTACAGGCCGCAGCAAAACTTCTCACTCAACTGAACCACCGCCACCTCCAGATGTAGCTGCTAATGTGGCTAACACGTCTGATCTACGGGCCCTCCAGTCCATGCTGGACTCATTGAAGGAGGACATATGTGGTAGAATCAACTCTTTGGCGACTAAGAGCCGAAATTCAGTCGATACGCACGGAGTTGAAGAGTGCTGCTGAACCATTGCAAACTATCCACGAGCTGGAGCGAGCGTCGAGCGACCACAGCGACCAGCTCTCCTCACTCGAACCCACTGTGCTCAAGGCACAAGGGAAATCACTGACCGACAAATGTGAAGATTTGGAGGGGAGGTAGAGGAGAAACAACCTTCGATTGGTGGGACTCCCCGAGGGTTCGGGGGAATTGTGTCCAACGGAATTCATTGGCCGGCTATTGAAAGACTTGTTAAGCCTGGATGAGGAGCCTCTACTCGAAAGAGCTCATCGCACCCTACGGGTTAAGGGGGGGGGACACCTCATCCGTTTATCATCAGGGTCCATTTCTTCCACGTCCGGAATGAAATTTTACGTCGAGCCAACGAAATCGCCCGCGACTGCCCCCTACTCTTTCATGGCTGCAAGAGGCTCTTCATTTTCCCTGACTACACCATCGCGGCTTCAAAGAAAAGAGCTGCGTCTGGAGGAGTGAAATACGAGCTGCGTGCCTGTCCTGGTGTTAAGTTTGGGTTGATATTTCCTGCAGTTATGACTGAAAACCACTCTGCCGAATGGTACCACGCATACGTTTGAAGACCCGGCCATCGCCCCGACCTTCATAAACAGTACCCTTAAAAAAGCGGTTTCTCCGACAGCCCCTGTATAATGGGAACGGCAGGTTCACAATTTGTGTCCACTGTTTAATACAGTTCATGTAAATGCTGCACCATTTCAACAGTGTTATAATTTACTGTTATTTTGTCACTCGACTCCAGAAGAGGTTTGACTTCAGGTGTGCGTTAATGTGTATTAGAGTTAGTGGGGTATGCGCACGTCTGGTTTGGGAGGATGCATCAGCAGGGGTGGGAGGGGTAGGGGGGCGGGTATGTTTACAGCCTCTTTTGTGTGGTGTTGTTTGTACTGTTGTGTCTGTAGCCTGGTCACCGCATTTTAAAATCTTTCTCAGGGCATCTTTTACAGTGTTACTATTCATTTCACACCCAGTACCAGTTTATGAAGCCACCCGAGGCTTCACAGCAGTTTGGAGGAGTGGTAACATTTTCCAGCTGGGACTGTAGAGGCTTAAACCAGCCAGTTAAACGCAGTAAAGTTCTTGGGCATCTTCAACATCTGGGAGTTCATATTGCTTTCCTTCAGGAAACCCACCTTAAATTATCAGATCCTACCAGGTTGCGGAGGAGGTGGGTCGGACAATTGTATCACTCATCATTTGAGAGCAGATGTAGAGGTGTGGCAATTTTAATTCATAAGTCAATTAATTTTATTAACTCAGATGTCGCTTCTGATCCAAATAGTAGATTTGTGTTTGTAACAGGGACACTTTGGTACCCCGGTAATTCTGCTTAATGTCTATGGCCCTAACTGGGACAACAGTTGCTTTTTTAGATCAATACCCGACCTGTCCACATGTCATCTTATTTTAGGGGGGGATTTCAATTGTTGGCTTAATCCATCTTTGGATTGCTCATCAACCAAAAACGCAGTACCTTCAAGCTCAGCTAAAACCATTCAGTCTTCTACGGAAGACTTCTCACTCACAGATCCCTGGCGCTTTTTTAATCCATCTGGTAGGACGTGCTCGTTTTTTACTCACGTTCATCATGCCTTTACACGTATTGATTACTTTTTACTTGACAATCGGCTCATCGCATCAGTGATAACACCCGACCACCCTGGCATTTGAATATTTCTTTATTGTCAAATGAAGAGTTTGTCGCTTTTATTTCCCGGCAAATTGACTTTTTTTTATGAGTGTTAATAAGACACCGGGGATTCAGCTTCTCTACTGTGGGAGACATTGAAGGCTTGTCTAAGGGGATAAATTATTTCGTACTGTGCTCATGAGACCAAAATCAGACGGAGGAGATTGGCAAATTTAACCAAACAGATCGATGATGTGTATTCTGTCGCTCCATCGCCAGATTTATATAAAGAACGCCTTTTATTGCAAGCAGAATCTGATGCTCTTTCTGCCACCCACACCGAAGAATTATTGTTCAAATCCAGATGTACTTACTACCAATATGGAGACAAAGCACATTAGCTATTCGCCCATCAATTAAGACAAGCATCGGCTTCACATCAAATCCCACAAATTCAAACTCCGACAGGTATAACCACGGATCCCAAAGAAATTAATGAGCACTTTAAACAGTTCTATACTTTTCTTCATTGTACGGAGCAATCCAACGATCCCTCTGCTTTTCACAGTTTTTTCGATTCGCTTGATATTCCTCAGGTTGACCCTGACTCGGCTGTGAGACTGGACAAGCCTATCACTATAAAGGCGCTTGACAAGGCTGCTCACACTATGCAGGCAGGTAAATGCCCAGGTCCTGACGGCTACCCAAGTGAATTTTATAGGAAGTTTTTCGATAAATTAGCACCAATTCTTATTGACATGTATATGAATCCTTTCACTCTCTCAAATTGCCACATACACTTACTCAGGCCTCAACCTCTCTAATCTTAAAAAAGAACAAAGACCCCCTCTTATGAGGGAGCTACCGTCCAATAAGTTTTCTGTCAGTTGATTTGAAACTTCTCTCCAAATTATTAGCGATGCGTTTAGAATCTGTATTACCATCTATTATTTCCCCCGACCAGACTGGTTTTCTTCAAAACAGACAGTCCTTCTTCAATACTAGACGGCTTCTCAGTGTCATGTATAACCCTCCTCTTCATCAGTACCAGAGGCTGTGATCTCACTTGATGCAGAGAAGGCCTTTGACCGGATTGAGTGGGGCTATCTCTTCTGTACTCTGGAAAAGTTTGGCTTGGGTAAAACTTTTATTAATTGGGTGAAATTGCTATATACCTCTCCCACAGCCTCAGTCAGCACTAATAACACCCACTCTGACTACTTTCCTCTTTTTCGCTCTACTTGTCAAGGCTGCAACTTGAGCCCATTACTATTTGCAATAGCAGTTGAACCATTGGCCATTGCTCTTAGATCAAACCCTCTTATAACTGGTGTTACTAGATTTGGTGTCGAACAGACGACCTCCCTCTATGCAGATGCTTTACTTTTATATGTATCTAATATCTCTGTTTCTATTCCAGCTGCCCTTGAAATTCTTAGTTCATTCGGTAGAATATCAGGTTATAATCTTAACTTGAATAAAAGCGAGCTGTTCCCTCTGAATGTAGAAGCTCGTAACTTTCCCTTGCACACTTTGCCTTTTAAAATTGCTCCATTTGGCTTCACATACCTTGGCATTCATTTCACAGATAAATTTGAGAGCTTATTTAAATCAAAAATTTCCCCCTTTATTGAGCAAAAAGACTTTGAACGCTGGTTATTATTGCCCTTGTCTCTATCTGCACGGGTTAATTAAGTAAAGATGAACTCCCTACCAAAATTCTCATACCTTTATCAGTGTTTACCAATTTTTCTGACACAATAATTTTTTCGCAAAATTGACAGCTTGGTGTCAAGAGTTCATCTGGAACAAAAAAGTCCCTAGGCTTGGTCGAACTTTATTACGAAGACCAAATCATTGGAAGGCTTGGCTTTGCCAAATTTTAGATTTTATTATTGGGCAGCCAACGTAAGAGTATTACAGTATTGGACTCAGTATGAGTACTCCCCTTCATCACCTGCATGGCTGGATTTAGAAACCTCTTCTTCTAGTCCTGCCTCCTTGACAGGTCTTGCATATGCACCTTTAAGCTTCTCTTCTTCTTCGTACTCTAAAAATATTATTGTTAAATCATCACTAAGGATCTGGAACCACTTTAGATGACATTTTGGCTCACAGTCTTTCTCTATGGGCTTCAGTTGCAGCTAACCCTGTCTTTCCCCCCTCCCTGATGGATAGAGGTTTTTTTCCACTGGACTACTCTGGAAATTCAGAGATGTATATATAGGAAACATGTTTGCATCATTCGAACACCTATCTGAGAAATATTCACTTTTAAAACTTTTTTTTTGATACTTGCAAATCCTTAGTTTTGTCTATAATATTAGTTCTCAATTTCCCAATCTCCCAGATGCCACTCCTATTGACCCCTTTTTAAGACCCTCACCTTGCACAAAGGGGATTATATCTGCTATCTATGGTCTGATTTCCTCGCTGCGCCCCTCTTCATCACAACATATTAAAAGGGGATGGGAGGAGGACCTGGGAGTAGAGATCACAGACGACCAGTGGGAGGTAATTCTACGGCGGGTCCACTCCTCTTCAATTTGTGCTAGACATGGATTGATTCAATGTAAAATTGTACACCATACACATTTAACTAAAGTTAGGTTAGCTAAGATCTATGATAACATTGATCCGACCTGTGACAGATGCCATCAGGCCCTGGCCACATGTAGTCACATGTTTTAGTCCTGCCCTTCCCTATTCAATTTTTGGTCAGAAATTTTTAAAACAATTTGAAATAGTGTTGAGAGTCCAACTAGACCGACAGCTTTAACAGCTTGCTTTGGTGTCCCTCCTGCTGACCTGCCATGACCATCACATGAAGCAGACCTGGTAGCTTTCACAACTCTTCTGGCCAGGCGCCTCATTTTATTACGATGGACATCACCCACTCCTCCATCTCACTCTGTGTGGCTCAGGGACATTTTGTATTGTATTAAGATGGAGAAAATAAGATGTGTCACAAAGGGTTCAACAACCAGATTTCATAAAACATGGGGTCCTTTCTTTAAAATTGTTAAGGAACTGCAGTCACTTGACACCCCATAAACTTGGGGTAATCTATTTACATGTGTGGTGATATGGGTGTAACCCTTAGCTATTTTTTTTAACATTATATTTTTTTCTGTATAATCTATAATTTCATTTTGTAATATTGTTTATTTGTCTTGAGTATACAAGCTGTGTCTTCTCGAATTGGCTAGGCGGCCAGGCTATATGTCTGTTTTTTTTCCTCTTTTTTCTTTTTTTTTATGTTGAATTTTGGTTGCTGTTATTTTTTTGTTTTTTCTCTATGTAAATATAAACATTGACTTCATATGTGTCTGTATAACATTTTGATTGTAAAATTTCAATAAAAAAAGTTGTGAAAAAAAGAAAACATTTGTTTGAATATCAAAATATTTCCAGACAACTATTTATTGTTTTTTTTTAAATTATTATTATTTCTATCTGTTTGTATATTTTACTGTATTCTTTTTTTGTGTTGGTGTTGTTGTACTGTTCTGTTTATAGCTTAACTTAATAGAAATTATTTAATGAAATAAAATTAATTAATGAAAAAATAATAAAAATATAAGTGAAAAAAAAACAAGGAACTGTTGTGTTCCACTGAGGCGGGCCTTTACTAATGGTATGAGAATAATCACATCTTTATCTAACAGGTAACCATCTCAGTGAGCTCCCATTGTCCACGGGCACCATGCGTAGTTTACGAACACTAGACCTGAGTGATAACAACATTTACCAGCTTCCCAAAACTCTGGCCTATATCCGAACTCTAGAGGTTAGTGTGCACGCACACTCATTCATGTGTTTTGCATTTGCAAGTGTACTGCAAGGCCATAAGCATTACATGAGTTGTGTTTGTGTTTCCTGTGTGATGTGTTCATGTCTGACAGAGCTTGACACTTGATGCAGCCATGATGTCCTATCCACCTGCGTCTGTATGCACAAAAGGCACAGAGAACATCCAGCGCTTTTTGTGTGCTGGTGAGGAGTGATTTGCCCTGCAGAAATTCACCAAATCAGCCTTACGCATGATAATATTTTAATATAATATACACACAGATCCCAGCGTAGTAATCCTTATATAAGATGCAGGATTTCTGACGCATTTCTTTTATATGAGTTGTCAGAGCTGGGAGAGGACTACTGCCCTCCATCCCAATATTTACTGCCAGTGTTGGAGAGTGACTGTGGGACGTTGAACTCTGACTGTCTGGATGGCGAAGAGCAGGCCTGGCAGGTAGGTGCTTCATTCACCACATCTGGTTCCACTCCATACAACTGTCAGAATGCTGCTTGCATGTTTTGTGGTTCTGTTTAGCCCACAGGTATTACATGCCACCAACACTGCAGTTGTCTTTCCCTTCTAAAACAGTGGTGGTCTATGAGGCTGTTATGTTGACAGTATAATGTGCACGTGTGTACTGAGGCTTGTGAATGTGCATTTATATGGAGCTTTAAGAACATGTGTCTCAATCTGTAAATGTGTGGTGGACACATATTTGCAAATAGATATTCAGACTGGTGAACATGCATTGCACCTGTACATGTGGATGGAAACTTGTAAACATGCAGACAGGTGACAAATTAAAAGAAAAACCAACATAAAGTATCTTAGTAAGGTGTTAGGCCACCATCAGCCACCAGAACAGCTTCAATATGCCTTGGCATAGATTTTACAGGTCTCTGAACTCTACTGGAGGGATGGACACCATTCTTCCAAAAGATATTCCCTCATTTGGTGTTTTGATGATGGTGGCAGAGAGCGCTGTCTAACGTGACGGTCCAAAATCTCCCATAGGTGTTGAACTTGTTTGAGATCTGGTGACTGTGAAGGCCATAGCATATGAGCTACATAATTTTCATACTCGCCAAACCATTCAGTGCCTCTCGTCTCCTGTGGATGGGGCATTGTCATCCTGGAAGAGACCACTCCCATCAGGGTAGAAATGTCTCATCATGGGATAAAGGTGGTCACTTAGAATAATTTTGTATTGATTTACTGTGACCCTTCATTCTAAGGGGCCAAGTGGACCCAAACCATGCCAGGAAAATTCCTCCCACAGTATAATAGAGCCCCTGGACCCCCTCTCTTTAGGGGTCAAGCATTCAATTCAATTCAGTTCAATTCAATTCAGTTTATTGTCAATAAAAACAATGTGCAGGTACATGTTAAAAACGAAATGAGGGCTGTGGCTTCACCAAACAGTGCAAGACAGACACAGACAAACACAGCAAATACAGTATAAGATATACACACACGAAGACCAAAAGCTAAAACAAGTTAAAACAAGAGCTACTACTACTACTTTCGGCTGCTCCCGTTAGGGGTCGCCACAGCGGATCATCCGTTAAAACAAGAGCAAGAGTGCAAAATATTTAGAAATATCTACAGACATTCAGTGGGTGGCCAGGTTCAGGTGGGCAACAGCTTGTGGAAAGAAGCTGTTTTTGACCCTGGTAGTGCGGGCTCTGAGGCTCCTGTAGCTCCTCCCAGAGCACAGGGGGGAGAACAGTCCATGGTTGGGGTGGGTGGGCTCTCTGCTGATGCTCAGACTCCTTCGAAGGCAGCATTTGTGATAAATGTCTTTAATGGCTGGGAGCTGGGTACCGGTGATATGCTGGGCCGCCTTGACGACCCGCTGCAGAGCTTTCTGGTCTACTGAGGTGCAGTTGCCGTACCACGCTGAGATGCAGCTAGTCAGGATGCTCTATGGTGCAGTGGTAGAAGTTGGTGAGAATTTTGAGGGATAGACAGGCGCTCCTCAGCCTCCTCAGGAAATGCAGACGTTGTTGGGCCTTTTTCACAAGGGCCTGGGTGTTTAATGTCCAGGAAAGTTCCTTGCTGATGTGGACTCCCAGGAATTTAAAGCTTGAAACACGCTCAACTTCCACCCCATTGATGTGTATGGGGGAGTGGCTGCAGCTTCTGGATCTGCTGAAGTCCACAATCAGCTCCTTCGTCTTCTGCACATTGAGGACAAGATTGTTGGTAGTACACCATGATGTGAACCTCGTCCCTGTAGGCCGTCTCGTCATTGTTGGTGATAGGGCCAATGACTGTGGTGTCATCTGCAAACTTAACTATAACATTTGAAGGGTGAGTTGGTAGGCAGTCGTGGGTAAAGAGGGAGAAAAGGAGGGGGCTCAGAACACAGTCTTGAGGGGCACCTGTGCTGAGGGTCAGGGTGGAGGAGGTGTGGACACTAACCTAACAAACTGAGGTGTGTTGGTCAGGAAGTCCAGGGTCCAGTTATAGAGGGAGGGGTTGAGGCCAAGGGAGAGGAGTTTGGTGGTTAGTTTGGCAGGGATGATAGTGTTGAAGGCAGAGCTATAATCTATAAACAGCATCCGGATGTATGTGTTAAGTTCAAGGTGGGTCAGAGCAAAGTGCAGGACAGTGGCAATGGCATCCTCAGTAGACCTTTTGGGACGGTAGGCGAACTGATGTGGGTCGAATGTGGGGGGGGGGTATAATGGTTTTTGATGTGAGCCAGAACCAGTCTCTCAAAGCACTTCATGGTGATGGGGGTGAGTGCTATGGGTCGGTAGTCATTCAGACATGTGGATGTTGGTTTCTTGGGGACAGGAATGATGGAGGTGGTCTTAAAGCATGTCGGGACTATGGATTGGGAGAGTGAGAGGTTAAATATAAACTTAGCACAAAAATTAAGGAAATTTGCGTTTAGTAGATTATTTCTTTGTTGTAACAATGCTTCTTGGCAATAAATCTTATATCAGGTACCTGATTGTCAGCACCTGGGGTACCAGAAGCTCAAAACAAGAGTCAATAGCAACAGCAAAATAAGCTGTTTGGCATTGGCAGAGAAGATTTGGCACATTTTTCATAGTCACAACCCACATACTCAGCGCTGCTGCTCATCCCACAAATGCATGTTCCTTACAAATGTGGCACCATTTAAAAGGGAAATAAGCAGACTTTCCAACGGTATAAGATTTATTGCCAAGAAGCATTGTTATAACAAAGAAATAATCCACCAAACACACATTTCCTTACTTTTGTGCTAAGTATAGTTGGGAAGACCTCAGCCAGCTGGTCGGCACATTCCCGGAGGACCCGACCCGGTATGCCGTCCGGTCCAGCAGCCTTCCGTGTGTTCACTCTGCATAGTGATTCTCTGACCTCTGCGATCGATAGAGTGAGCACCTGGTTTTCTGGGTGGCTGGGGATTTTTGTGGCCGGGTCAGTATTGTCCTTGTCGAAGTGGGCATAGAAATGATTTAGCTTGTCTGGCAGGGAGGCATCATGGACAGTGGGACCGCTATTGGAGCTTTTGTAGTCTGTGATAGACTGAATGCCTTGCCACATTCACCGGGGATCGGAGTTATTGTGAAAGTGGTCCTCTATTCGTAGGGAATATTTATGTTTGGCTGTTCTGATGCCCTTTTTGAGGTTGGATCTGGCTGTGCTGTAGGCCCCACAGTTACCTGACTTGAACGCTGCATCCCGGACTTTCAGCAGCTGCCGGGCCTCACTGGTCATCCAGGGTTTCTGGTTTGGAAAGGCGCAGATTGATTTTTTTTGTTGTGAAACTCTCAGTGCAAAAGTTAATGTAGGCTAGTATGGCAGATGTCTGTTCATTAATGTCTATTTGGGAGCCATGAGTAGCTGAATGTGCAGAAATACTTCAGTCTGTGTTGGCAAAACAGTCTTGGAGTTCAGAGACTGCTCCTTCTGGCCAGACAGTGATTGTCTTTACCGCTGGCTTGACCTGTTTTATTAGGGGGTTGTAGGCTGGGACCAGAAACAGGCAGAGGTGGTCAGAATGCCCCAGGTGGGGACAGGGAGTAGCTTTGTATGAGTCCTTAATGTTTGTATAGCGATTGTCCAGGGTGTTTTGTCCTCTAGTGGGGCAGGAGACATGCTGATGGAATTTGGGCAATACAGCCCTGAGGTTAGCCTGATTAAAGTCACCACCTATGATAAAGGCATTTTCCGGATGTTTGGTCTGTTGTCTGCTGATGACACATTGTAGCTGTTTAAGTGCTACCTTAGCATTAGCATGTGGGGGGGGGGGTGTATACAGCGGAAATGGTAATGGCCGTTAGCTCCCTGGGCAGGTAAAAAGGCCTGCACTGAATCATAAGGAGCTCCAGATCAGCAGAGAAATGCCTTTTGACGATCTTTATATTGTTGCACCAAGAGTTATTGACATAAATACTCAAACCTCCTTCGCGGATCTTGCCAGAGTCCGCTGTCCTGTCGGCACGGAAGGCTGTGCGGCCCGCTAGCTCGACTGCCGAGTCGCTATGTTGCTGTTGAGCCAAGTCTCCGTAAACATCAGCAGACAGCAGTTCCGCAGCCTTTTCTGAGAGGACAGCCTGAGTCTTATCTCATCCATTTTGTTAGCTAACGACCGGACATTAGCCATGAAGATGCTGGGGAGGGAAACTTTGAAGGGAGCGCTACTTAGCTTAGCATGTATCCCGCCTCGCTTCCCCCTCTTCTGTTCACGTTGTCGACGGGGGGCAGCGTTTCCACTGCGAGACCGGTGAGCGGATAATATGGATGGGGAAATTGTCCGTGATGGTGGAGGGAAGTGAGTAATCCGTTCTGAGGTTTAAAAGTTCCTGATGGCTGTAGAAGAGCGCATGACCTACACTTCTAAATAAACTTAAAACTAACATATAAATAACAAAGAAAACAACACTGAGCAGGGAGCCGCAGTAGCCGCTGCGTCCAGCGCGCCACCATCTCAGGTTTTTCCTTTAATTTGTCTGTTTATCTTAATCTGTGTACTCAAATTCATGTACGTGTTTGTTGTTTGTCCGTCGCAGTGACGAGGACCATCTAGTCATCCTGTAGGGGCCGAATTCTGTGGGTGCGAAGATGGCTGGTTAGTCCAATCTGCACCCTGAATGTTCTTTGGCAGTGTGGGCATGGGATAGTGGGAGTAGCTGGAGGGTTGCTGACACGGTCTTTCCTGGCCTGCCTGCGGCTCTCTGCTGCAGCAATCCTGGCAGCCTCATATGTGTTTGCACCATTTCGGACAGCTGCACGCCACTCCCCTCTGTTCAAAGCTTTCTGTTCCCATGTATCGTAGTTGATGGTGACGGCCTTTACCGAAACCTTCAAGGTATCTTTGAAACGCTTGTTTTGAACACCATGGGTGCGCTTGCCTTCCTTGAGTTCACCATATAACAGTTTCTTTGGGAGCCGGTGGTCTGGCATGCGAACTACGTGGCCCACCCAACGAAGCTGTGATTGCATGAGGATGGTGTGTATACTCGGCTGTCTTGAGCGAGTGAGGACCTCTGTGTCAGGGATCTTGTCATACCACTTTATGCCAGGAAGTTTTCTGAGGCATATGGTGTGAAAGTGGTTTACTGTTTTTGCATGGTGTTTGTAAACTGTCCATGTGTCGCAGCTGTAAAGCAGTGTGGTGAGAACTATGGCCCTATACACTTTAATTTTTGTCTCCTGGGTGATGCCTCTCCTGTTCCACACATTCTTGTGGAGTCTGCCAAAAGCTGCACTTGCTTTAGCAAGTCATGCGATCATCTCTTCATCAGTGGTGACATATCTGGAGAGAGAGCTGCCCAGGTAAGTGAATTTGTCAGCCGCATTTAATCGATGCCCATTTATGGTGATGTTGGGTACATTGTATGGCTTGCCTGGAGCTGGCTGAAGACGTACTTCAGTCTTTTTTATGTTGATGGTGAGGCCGAAGTTGTTGCAAGCCTCTGAGAACTTATTGATACTTTGTTGCATGTTGGCTTCGGTTGCATCGTTTAGGGCACAGTCATCGGCAAACAGAAGATCATTGATGGTTGCTTTTTTAACGAAGGTTTTTGCTTTAAGCCACTGAAGGTTGAAGAGAGAGCCATCAAAATGGTAATTGACAGCAATGCCAGCGTCCCCCTCTCTGAAGGCATCTGACAGCATGGCTGAGAGCATAAGGCTGAACAGGGTTGGGGCAAGGACACAGCCTTGCTTTACTCCTTTAGAGACAGGGAACGGCTCAGATGCAACGCCGTTGTCTTGGACTCTGGCTAGCATGCCATCGTGTACACTTCTTCCTTTTTTGCTTCATATTTAATGGCTTTTGATGATGTAATGGGGACAACTGGGTAAACGACTGTACACTTTTTTTGCTTCATATTTAATGGCTTTTGATAACGTAATGAGGACACTGGGTAAACGTTTGTACACTTTTTTTTTCTTTCTTTTTTTTTTGCTTCATATTTAATGGCTTTAAGCCACATGTCTGAATGGGATTTAGGCTAAATGCCGTTGGCATGACCTGCACTCTTGGCTGTGATATGATTACTATTCGGTACTCCATGATGCCTGATGGTGACACTGACATTCATTAGCTAATTGTTGACTTGTAAGTCACTTTGGATAAAACCATTTACTAAATTACTAACTTTTAACATTTATGTAAGTGTTGAGGCTGCCTACTATCTTGGCCACAGCCAAGCTCTCAACAAGGCTCTATTATGATTTTCTGGCAGATAACACTGGTGTTTATAGGCTCTACAGCTGTTTATGATAAAACACATAACACCAGAGACATAACTAGCTAGTTCCTGAGCCTCTTTAAATGGGGAAGAGAAACTATTGGTTTCTGCTCTTTTCCGATTCCTTCTCTGTTGTCATTTGGGTGCAGGCATGATTCAACCTGTCCCAAGCCAATGATGCTGAGTTGAGACAGCTGTGCTCGCTCCCACTCCAAAGACAAGGCCAGCTGCACCCTCCTCTTCTTCCTTTGTGGTGGTTCTAGGCATGCCAGCTTCGATGGCTCTAGTGGTTAGCAAAAAAAACCAAAAACCAAAAAACATTTGGGTCTGACAGAATAACCATGCCTGGGTAGACAAGCCTCTCACCTCCTAGGTAGAACAATAGCTCCCAGCCCTCTGTCTGACAGATTTGTCTGGAGACAAAAGGGACGACAAAAGTTTGAAGTGTACAGACCTAGGCACTAGCTACATGGGACTTCACGAAGCACTATGCTCATCTTCACCTCCATCTGGAGCATTACCTTCAGTTCTGCCTCCACCTCTGTATGTCTGTCTTCAGGGAGGCAATATGGCTTTTTATGTACAGCTAATGCTTGATTTCAGTTCGGGAAGTTTGGATGAACACAAACAATTGACTAAATTAACTGAACCTACCTTAACACCAGTGTGATACACCTCCATCTCAACCAGTCTTTTGAAAAGACTCTACTCGGGTTCTCCAGATCAGAGAGACAGGCAATGGTTTTTACAGGGTCAACAGCAATTTATTTAAAAACATACAACATTATATCACCCTCACACACTCTGCTACCATGGTATATATATATTTTTTTAATTTATTTCTGATTTTTCCCTTTTTTCTCCCAATTTAGTGGCCAATCGATCCCTATTTTAATTCAAACACCCACCCTCGCACTGTATGCGTTCGCCAACTGCATCTCTCCGGCCGGCAGTCTCGAAGGAGACCGCCTCGCCACTTTCGTGACAAGGCGACTCCAAGCCGAACCACTGTTTTTCCGACACACACAGAGACGCATTCACGTGACGAACACAAGCCGACTCCGCCCCCCTCCCGAAGACAGCGTTGCCAATGATCGCTGCTTCGTCGAGTCCGGCCATAGTCGGATCTGACGAGACCGGGGCGCGAACCCCAGTCCCCAGTGGGCAACTGCATCGACACAGAGCCGATGCTTAGACCGCTACACCACCGCGGACCACCATGGTATATTTTAATACCAACAACATTAACATTAATATTTACAGTTATACTATTTATTGTGGTTGTGTCTCAAACTGCTCCCTAGTCCAACAGGTAGTGAATAGCTATACACTTTAGCCTACTGATTCAGTGAACACTGAGACATCGTGATACCTCACTGATATGTGACATGATTCCAAAACAGCGCACTGTATAACAACAACATCAATTTTAACAGTTTTACATTAAATCGCTGTAATGTTAAGGTTGTTGTCAACTCACTCAATAATAATGATAATGATAATAATGATAACTTCATGCCGTAATACAACATAATAACCAGGTCCATTCCTTGGGCCTAGGGTTAGAATGAGGTAGAAGTCCATTTGATGGATAGTGCCTTTCTTAGGATATGAGATATTCCAAGTAGTGCAATCTTCTGTAGTTCTTGTATTCTGATGTTACCCGGGTATAATAATAATAATGGTCTAGGGAAGAGTATATAGATGTCATGGAAGCATTCTACACTGCTTCACTAAACCCAACAGTAACGTTAATGTCCAAAGCTGCCTACAACATCTGGCGAGAACAGCACCCCACAGACAGATTGAACCTGGATGCCAACAAACTCTCCAATGTCAGGCGCGACATCTTTAAAAAACCAAGGCTAACCGACCTGGAACTCGAAAACATACGAAAAAAGATCATGGAGAGCATTCCCAACACGAACATCGAGGAGCTAAACATCAACAAACCAGATGAGAAAGCAGCAACTGGTGAAGGGGAAGAAGAACAAGCAGAAACCACCATCACAGACCCCCCAGAAGTACAACACCAAGTAGAGGCAGTCCAGGAAGAATACAATGAGAAAGAAGCAGAGATGACAGTAAACATCAGGCAGAGATGGGAAACCCTGAAAGAAATTCCTATCGAAGAATGACTAATAATCCCAAAGATCAAGAAAGACCACTGCTCCAAAGAAGTCATCAGATTCGCCAACAAAGCCATCCAAAACATCAAGGGTGAGATGGCAAGACCGTTGAACCTAACAGAAATCAACCGAAGCCATCAGACTCACCAACAAAGCCATCCAAAACATCAAGGGCGAGATGGCAAGACCATTGAACCTAACAGAAACCAACCAGCTCATTTATGCGGCTGCTTCAGCCATAGCAGACACAGTAGGAAAAAGACCAAGACAACAACAGAAACGGAAGAGAAAACAACCAGTTTGGAAGGAGAAAATTGAGAAGGAGATTAAGAAACTGCGGAGACAACTATCACTCCTGAGTGAAGTCGAGAAAAACTCCAACATTAAAGAGAGAAAAAGGAAACAACTGGAACAAAAGCTCAACATCAAACAGAAGAATGATATACCAATAGTCAAAGAGATGCTGAAACAACAAATTCAAGCAAAGGCACAGAGACTCAGGAGATTCGACAAGAGGAGCAAGTTCTTTTGGTAAAACAAAATCAAAAAATTCTATCGTGAGCTGGGCAAGAAGAAGATAGACGTCAACGAACCACCTACAATCAAAGAAGTCAAGGAGTTCTCGAGTGAGATCTGGGAGAACAAAAAAAGACACAATGAGGGAGCTACATGGATCCAGCAACAACAGGATCAATACAAATATATACAACACCAAGAATGGTCAGACATCAACACCATTGAGACCACTGCTGCCATCAACAAGACCAACAACTGGAAGGCACCAGGGATAGACAGAATTGCCAACTTCTGGATCAAGAACCTGCACAGCATCCACGAAGACCTCGCTTTGGCCTACAATGATATCATCAAGAATCCAAAGAAATGTCCCAAATGGCTCACATGGGGGACCATGTACCTGCTCCCGAAGACAGAGGAGACACAGAACCCAAAGAATTACAGACCCATCACCTGCCTACCAACAATGTACAAGATCATCACCTCCATCATCACAGAGAGGACCTATAGCTTCCTCGACAAGAACAACTTGTTACCAGCAGAACAGAAGGGATGTAAGAAAGGTAGCTATGGTTGCAAGGACCAGCTACTCATCAATAAAGCCATATTGCAAGAGGTCAAATCGAAGAACAAGAACTTGTCAACAGCATGGATTGACTACAAGAAGGCATTTGACAGCATGCCACACTACTGGATACAGAAGAGCCTCAAGATCTACAGAGTCTGCCCAACAACTGTCAAATTCATCACGGAGAGCATGAAGACCTGGAAGACCACCCTGAATCTCCATCATGCAGAGGGGTCGTTAACATCGAGACCGATCAACATCTGAAGCAGAATCTTCCAAGGGAATTCACTATCACCACTGCTCTTTTGCCTTGCACTAGAACCACTCAGCAATCTACTGGACAGTAGCAGCTATGGGTACAAATCACAGAATGGCAAACTGACCCACCTGTTCTACATTGACGACCTCAAGACGTTTACCAAGGACGACAATCAGCAGTAGGGTCTACTCACCATCGTCAAGTCCTTCAGCAACGACATCAAGATGGAATTAGGAATAGACAAGTGTGCCAAAGCCACTTTCAAGAAAGGAAGACTTACCAAGACTGCAGACTTAGACCTTGACGCTGACACCATAATCAAAGAGCTAGACCAAGATAGCACATACAAGTACCTAGGAATGAACGAAGGAGACGGCATACAACACCCAACCATGAAGGAGAAGATCCGGAAAGCGTACCATAGGAGAGTGCATATGGTACTGAAGAGCGAACTCAACGTGGCTAACAGAATTGAAGCTATCAACACCCTAGTGATACCTGTAGTGACATATAGCTTTAACATCATCAATTGGAAACTGAACGACATCAAGACACTAGACACCAAAACAAAAAAGATGCTGACCTTGGAGAAGATGCACCACCCGAAACCAGATGTCGATAGGCTGTACCCACCAAGAGCTTCAGGAGGACGAGGCCTAGTCCAACTCGAACTGACCTTCAAGACTACCACTATCGGGCTGGATGCATACCTGACAAAAACAGATGACCCACTCCCCCGAAATAGTTAAACATCAGATCTACTCCATCAATAAAGAAGCTGCACAATTCAAGAAATGTCCCAGAAACCCCACTAACAGAAATTGAGGCAACTACCATCTTCGCCAAACGAGTGAAGCAGAAGGCAAAACACCATGGCCCGCAGCAACTGAAAAAAACCTGGGAGGACAAAGCAATGCACGGGAAGTACCCAAAAAGAATGAAAGATGCAGACGTGGACCGAGAAAAGACACACCAGTGGCTGAGGAGCACTGGCCTGAAAGCAGAGATGGAGGGCCTGATAATCACTGCAGACCAGAGCCTGGCAACCAGATCCTATCACCGTCTCTTCATCAAAGATGCAAAAGACCCAAAATGCAGAATCTGTGGAATGTATGAAGAACCCATCGACCACATTGTCTCAGGCTGCCTGGAACTTGCAAAGACCGAGTACATATACAGGCACAACAAGGCAGCAGCATACCTGCACTGGAAGATCTGCAATAGTTACAAGATCAAGACGACTGAGAAGTGGTACGAACATCAGCCAAAAACGGTCACTGAGAACAATGATGTCACCATCCGCTGGGACATGCCAATCCACATTGACAGAGAGAGAAATGCCAACAAGCCCGACATCGCTATCAAGGACAAGAAGGAAAAGAGGTGCGTGCTCATCGACATGGCAACACCTTCCGAAAAAACACCTCACTGAAAGTCACAGAGAAGCTGACCAAGTACAAAGACCTGGAGATTGAAATCAACAGGATGTGGGGAATGAAGACTGAAACAACAGCTTTGGTGATCGGAGCTCTAGGACTCATGAAGAAGGGAATGGAAAAGTTCACCAACCATATCCCAGGCAATATCAACATCCATGCAGTCCAGAAGCTCACCCTACTCGGAGCAGCCCACATATATTACCGCGAGTACTGTCAGTCAAGTGACATCTGCCCTATAGTACCTAAGGTCCATAGCTTGGACCCGGCTCTACGGGACGTAAAACAGGAAACACGAAAGTAATAATAATGATAATGATGATGATGATGATGATGATGATAATGAATATTATAATAATAAAAGTAATAACGATAATGATAATAATCACAATAATAATAATGATGATGATAATAATAATAATACATTTTATTTGTGGGCACCTTTCAGAGCAGTCAAGGGCACCTTACAGAACCCAGTGTTTGCTACCAATAGCTATAGCTACTTACATTCTACACAAGCTATGCTAAATAAAGCCCAGGTTTTGTGAAAAAGCCTGGAGTTAGCTAGTTATGTAAAAAGTCTTAAAAAATGAACGAACGAGCTGTACAAACTGTTGATGACGCTTGTATGGGTTTCACAATGCATTTTGGGAATTTTCCAGGAAGCTTACTTTCTGATTTACTAAAACAATTTTGACATTGAGACACCCAACACAATGCCATAGTTCAACGTTTATATAGTCTAATCATTGTGAGCTATCACATTTGTTTTTCAGGATAAGACAAGTTTTGAATATGTCTTTTTTAGGATGGTTATTAGTTATTAGTCTTGAACATTAGACCCATATTAAGGACAAACAAAAAAAATCGCAACTTCTTTTCGACTTGTTGATGAGTTATACTTTCACTTGATCCCTATTTCTATCACCTGTGTTTTGCTTTTCTTTTTCCTTTATCTTTCAGTCTTTCTCTATTTTACTTTTTAAATATGAAATTAATTAGGTGATATTATGAAGCTTTAAACTCGTTAAGTTGAATGACTCACTCATGCTCTCCTCAATTCTCTGTTGCAGAACAAATTTAGTGACTATGAGAAGAGAAAGGTACGTGAAGGAGACGTACACCGTCTAAACATCATCAGCACTGGCCATGTTGTTTTGATAAGATACTCTGCAAGGAACATTATCAATCATTATGTCACAGTTTTTATTATGTGTCCTGTAATTTCTTTCTCACACTCACACAAATAGACATAGCCACATATATGTCAACACATAAACAAGACACATCATCTGTCTCTGTCCATCAGGAACATAAGTAAGACATTATCTCTCTCTCTCTCTCTCCATCAGGAGCATAAACAAGACACTATCTGTCTCTGTCCATTGGAACATAAACAAGACATTATCTGTCTCTGTCCATCAGGAACATGAACAAGACATTATCTGTCTCTATCCATCAGGAACATAAACAAGACATTATCTGTCTCTCTCCATCAGGAACATAAACAAGACATTATCTGTCTCTGTCCATCAGGAACACAAACAAGACATTATCAGTCTCTCTCCGTCAGGAACATAAACAAGACATGATCTGTCTCTCTCCATCAGGAACATAAACAAGACATCTGTCTCTGTTCATTGGAACATAAACAAGACATTCTTTGTCTCTCTCCATCAGGAACACAAACAAGACATTATCTGTCTCTGTCCATCAGGAACATAAACAAGACATTATCTGTCTCTGTCCATCAGGAACATAAACAAGACATTATCTTGTCTCTCTATCAGGAACATAAACAAGACATTATCTGTCTCTGTCCATCAGGAACATAAACAAGACATTATCTGTCTCTGTCCATCAGGAACATAAACAAGACATTATCTGTCTCTCTATCAGGAACATAAACAAGACATTATCTGTCTCTCTATCAGGAACATAAACAAGACATTATCTGTCTCTCTATCAGGAACATAAACAAGACATTATCCGTCTCTCTCCATCAGGAACATAAACAAGACATTATCTGTCTCTGTCCATCAGGAACATAAACAAGACATTATCTGTTTCTGTCCATCAGGAACATAAACAAGACATTATCTGTCTCTGTCCATCAGGAACATAAACAAGACATTATCTGTCTCTCTATCAGGAACATAAACAAGACATTATCTGTCTCTCCATCAGGAACATAAACAAGACATTATCTGTCTCTCTATCAGGAACATAAACAAGACATTATCTGTCTCTCTATCAGGAACATAAACAAGACATTATCTGTCTATCAGGAACATAAACAAGACATTATCTGTCTCTCTCCATCAGGAACATAAACAAGACATTATCTGTCTCTGTCCATCAGTAACATAAACAAGACATTATCTGTTTCTGTCCATCAGGAACATAAACAAGACATTATCTGTCTCTGTCCATCAGGAACATAAACAAGACATTATCTGTCTCTGTCCATCAGGAACATAAACAAGACATTATATGTCTCTCTATCAGGAACATAAACAAGACATTATCCGTCTCTGTCCATCAGGAACATAAACAAGACATTATCTGTCTCTCTATCAGGAACATAAACAAGACATTATCTGTCTCTGTCCATCAGGAACATAAACAAGACATTATCTGTCTCTCTCCATCAGGAACATAAACAAGACATTATCTGTCTCTGTCCATCAGGAACATAAACAAGACATTATCTGTTTCTGTCCATCAGGAACATAAACAAGACATTATCTGTCTCTGTCCATCAGGAACATAAACAAGACATTATATGTCTCTATCAGGAACATAAACAAGACATTATCCGTCTCTGTCCATCAGGAACATAAACAAGACATTATCTGTCTCTCTATCAGGAACATAAACAAGACATTATCTGTCTCTGTCCATCAGGAACATAAACAAGACATTATCTGTCTCTGTCCATCAGGAACATAAACAAGACATTATCTGTGTCTCTATCAGGAACATAAACAAGACATTATCTGTCTCTCTCCATCAGGAACATAAACAAGACATTATCTGTCTCTCTCCATCAGGAACATAAACAAGACATTATCTGTCTCTGTCCATAAGGAACATAAACAAGACATTATCTGTCTCTCTCCATCAGGAACATAAACAATACATTATCTGTCTCTCTCTATCAGGAACATAAACAAGACATTATCTGTCTCTCTCCATCAGGAACATAAACAAGACGTTATCTGTCTCTCTCCATCAGGAACATAAACAAGACGTTATCTGTCTCTCTCCATCAGGAACAAAGGCAACAAGAGAAGCTGGCCTTTGAGCGGTTGCTTGAAGAAAAGCAAAAGGATCATGCTCAACTTCTCCTCATGAACACCTCTCGCAAGGAGAACATGCTCCACTCAGTCAGACAGGTACATTATTCCATGTGTCTACCAAATCTGAAATAATTATCCTTTGTTTTGATACAAAGCAAAGTTTTAGTTAATTGAAGTACAAAATGTTTCAAAATCAAACCCAATATGAAAAATGCAATAAAATACATGACAACAAACAATACATTCTCTGAGCAGTTCTCAAATGTTATGTACCCCCTGAGACACCACACATCATCATCAACATGGTGTTGGGGATATACCCCCTGAGACACCACACATCGTCATCAACATGGTGTCAGGGATGTACCCCCGAGACACCACACATCGTCTTCAACATGGTGTTGGGGATATACCCCCGAGACACCACACATCGTCTTCAATATGGTGTTGGGGATATACCCCCAAGACACCACACATCGTCATCAACATGGTGTTGGGGATATACCCTCTGAGACACCACACATTGTCATCAACATGGTGTCGGGGATGCACCCCCTGAGACACCACACATTGTCATCAACATGGTGTCGGGGATGCACCCCCTGAGACACCACACATTGTCATCAACATGGTGTCGGGGATGTACCCCCTGAGACACCACACATCATCATCAACATGGTGTCAGGAATGGCAGCCTCGGTACAGCGCTCTCTAGTATTTTTTTGTTTTTGTTTATTCTCTGTGTGTCTGGTTATTCAAACCTGATTAATTTCAATAGAGAAGAACTGCTTAACAGTCAACTCCACTATGTCTTGATGCATGCTCAATAATCCAGGTAAGAAAATCACTGAAAGTTGAAACAGATTACCTGGACACAATGTTTATTGAGAGAAACGTTTCATCACTCATCTAAGTGACCTCTTCAGTCTGAACTGACTGCAGGTATCCCACCCTTTTAAACAATACAGTGGCATAATGACCAAAACCAAAACCAACAATCAGTTTCATATGCAAATATGGGCCACACATCAAGGTGAAGATGCAAAATTAGTTTCAGAAGAGAGACAAGCTGTGTGGTTGGCTCGAATTAGCAGATCAGATTTGACCACAGAGAAGCAAACCAACACCAGAGTTTGTTCAGATCACTTCGTCTCCGGGAAACCAGTTGCTGTTTTCGACAAGGTGAACATAGACTAGGCACCTACTTTCAACAAATTCAGGCCTTCTGCAGATTCATCACTGAAAAGAATCGTTAGAGGTCAAAAACTGAAGCAACAGGCAAACCAAGATGAAGGCAATCAGACCCCTGTCAAGTTACCGAACAGTAAGGACGGCTACATCGAAACCGCATTGGTAACAAAGGATGTATCCTGTCAAACTGATATGATGTGTGTAGAGCTTTATGACTTGGAAGAAATGTATGAAAATACGGTAGCAAAGCTTGATAAGTTATCCTTTACTGAAGAATCATTGAAGGAAGATGACAAAAAAGTTGCAGTATACAAAGGGCTTCCAAATTTTCTCACCTTGTCTTCAGTATTTAGCCTTGTTGAGCTATATATACCTTCAACACAGAGTTCTTTATTGGCAACATTTCAGCAGTTCATGGTCCTTTTACTGCGGCTGAGGCTTAGTCTGTCTGTTGAAGACATAGCATATAGATTCGATTTATCCAGGTCTATGATATCAAGAATATTCCTACGGATGCTAGACATTGCCTTTGTTAGGTTTTCATCTTTTATTAGATGGCCAGAAAGAGAAGAAATATGGAAAACAACACCACTTATATTTCGATAGTATTTTTGGGACCAAAGTGACAGTAGTGATAGACTGCTTTGAAGTTTTTGTGGAGAAACCTTGAGTTTACTTGCAAGGGCACAAACATTTTCCACATATAAGCATTACAGTACCGTAAAATTTTTGATTGGAATTTCTAATTAACTCAGGGCAGATAAATTGGGTCCAAACCCCAAATGAAGACACACCAGAGCCAGGGAGAGAGCGTCTTAGCTCAGTAATGTACCGAGAGCACTGTGAGAGAACAGTTTGGGTTCTGAGTGGAACAAATGTAATGAGGGATGAAGTGATAGAGATCAGTCAAATGAAGTTGAATCGGTTCATCTGGACACATTTATTGAGAGAGAAATGTTTCATCACTCATCTAAGTGACCTCTTCAGTCTCAACTGACTACAGGTATCCTCACCCTTATAAGCAATACAGTGGTATAATGACTGAAAACAATCGGTTTCGTATGCAAATTGCCATGAGCATTAACTAGATTTTTAATGACAATGTGTACTATTCACAGAGGATTTGGGAATGATACTTATTTGTTCAACGGGGGAAGCTACACCTAGTCTGTATAGGTTACCTAAGATACATAAACAGGATGTGCCATTACAAGCTATTGTTTGTATGATTAACACAGTGACCTATAACATCTTGAAGTTTCTTGCATCTATTCTTAACTCGCTGTTAGGCAGTAATGAACATCACATTCAGAACACTATGGATTTTGACATCACAGAGGCCATCTGCAAAGCCGTGGTCAACAACAAGCAAGCCTGTGGACAGAGTAGCATTGCCTTTGTCAGGGCTGGTGAGCAGCCTCAGTCACAGCCCAGATCAGCAGCTGCTTTCCTCACCACTTCGTCAGACTGAGAGCTGCAAGTCGACTTGTGGGGGCAGCTTAGGTTCCTGGACCACATTATGACAACTTCGTTGAGACCAGACGTAGTGCTGTCAGCAGCCTCTTCAAAGTAGGTGCTTCTTATAGAGCTGACAGTTCCTGGGAGGACCAGATGGAAGAGGCAAATGAGCGGAAGCAGTCCAAGTACCAAGAGCTGGGGGATTAGTGCCGGAAGAGAGGCTGGAAGGCGCATTGTGAGCCCATTGAAGTGGGGTGTAGGAGCTTTGCTGGCCACTCACTGTGCAAGGTCTACACTGTACTTGGCATCAGTGGGGCTGCAAAAAGGAAAGCCATCAAGTCTACCATGGAGGCTGCAGAGAGGGCCTCTAGATGGCTTTGGATCAGAAGGAGTCATCTGTGGGCCAATGCTGCTGGGACACAAACCAGGGCCTGATTAACCCTGGCTGGGTCGCCTGAGAGAGGATGTATGATGTTGAAAGACCAAAAACACCCAAGGACCTCAGGAAACATCACTGATGATGTGTCTTGAGTGCATCCTAGGATGTATCTTCGAATCATCTGGATAAGGTGAGGGACCACATTATGGAGGGGGATGAAACAATGGTCTCATAATGTTGACTCTCTTCACATGTGTTCCTGTTGATGAAGTAGTGGCGGTAGCCCGTATTAAATTACAAAATGACTCCACCCTTAGCAATAGGACCACCCTTAACACTGACCAAGTGTGTCTGCTCCTGAAGCTGTGTCTTCAGTCCACGTACTTCACATACAGGGGGCAGTACTATAGGCAGAGACATTGATGTGCTGTGGGTTCCCCAGTCTCACCTACTATATAGTGGTCAACTTGTATTAAGTAGGAAGTGGAAAAGAGGCTCTGATGTGCTATCCAGGGTCACCACCTAGCCATTGGTCCAGATTTTTGGACGACACCTGGGTTAAAATTAAATAGCAGGACGTACCACATTTCACTGCACTGAGAGTACATCTGTCGCCATCTTACAATGCTGTGATTGCAAACATTCCCAAATCCTCTGTGAATAGTACACATGGTCATTGAAACTCTAGTTAATGGTCACATCCATATTTCTATATGAAACTGGTTGTTGGTTTCGGTCTTTATGCAACTGTATTGTTTATAAGGGTTGGGATACCTGCAGTCAGTTTCAACTTGAAGAGGTTACTTAGTTGAGTGATGAAATGTATCTGTCAATAAATGTTGTATCCAGATGAACTGATTCAGCCTTCTTTGAAAAGGAAGGAAAGTGGTGGCAGTCAGAAGTGCTAATAGTACACTCAATACAGGAAACAGAATTACAGAATTACTCTGGTCTAAACTGTCTTAAAACTCTGTCATATAAAAAACATATTGTCACTAGAAAGAAACACAAGAGAACAGCTGTGGGCCAAATTCATTATTAGAGGAAAGTAAGATTTTATGCAATTCAGGAACTTTCAATTTCATGTTTAATATAGACTATTACTTGGTTCATTTTTGTATTAATCTAAAATAACATTTGTACATTTAAAATGAAATTAAGCATTACAATCCACTCACCACACAAACTCGCTCTTCTGCAGGAGCAGGAACGTCTTGAGCAAGGTGTGACTCAGCAGCAGCGAGCTCAGGAGGCAGAGAAGCTGCTGGTGCTAGAGAGGGTTCGACGGAGTGAGAATGACATCAGCAGTCGTATCAGTAACTTACTAATGGACAGCAGCCGGTAAGGAGGGAGAGGACTGTATGTCCCAGTGTTTCTATCGATATAACGCATTGTGTATTTGTACTTGGATGTGTGCATATGTGGTAAGCCATATTATATACCATGCTTCTGGATCACCACCTTGTCGTGGTGGAGAAGCTTGTGTGTACGTGTATGATTCCAAGAGCTATGCTGTCCTGAGCTTGACTCCTGGTAGGGCCTACCAAGGTGGATAAGTCGAGGGGAAAGTTCCAGACAAAGTGTGATCCAACAAAGACCTCAACGGCGGAACTGGCGGAAGGTGTCTTTCAGTCACAATGCCGCTGAAGGTGGATGAAGGCTTCAACAGAGGGTGGACCCCAATCGTGTTGGTTCTCCATGCCATTGGACTCTGGCCACCCCCTGCCAAGGACCGTGTGGTGGCTGCATCAGCCTCTCTGCCTAAAAAGCTGTCCCACGCAGGTGTCCTCCCGCAAGGATCAACCCATAAATATCCAGAGTCAAATCCCTGTGGTGATCAGGAACAGGTGATGGGGGCAGGACAGTGAAGTCTGACAACCCTTAGCCACAACCTGGCAAACAGGCAGTGGGTGTATGATCAGTCGCTAAGCCCTGGGAGGGCTGGGACTGAGAGAGGAGCTTCTCAGCTGCTGCACCCACGACTGAGCAGCCCTATTTAGGAACTGCTCTGCTCACCCCAGTTGGATAGTCTGCCTCATACCTGCTGTCTGGACCACTGCATTCAGAGGGATCACCACCACATGGTCAGAAACAGAAACTCGTATATTTTGGAGCCTGGAACATACGAACCGTCATGGATAATTAGTCCAGCAATTGACCTGAATGGTGTGCCGCGATCATCACATGAGAGCTGAGAAGATTCCGGATTGATATTGCCACACTTTCAGAAACCCAATTGGCCGACCAAGCACAGCTGAAAGAGAAGATGGGTGGTTACACTTTTTTCCGGAAACACAAACTCCAATGGCATCCTGCTGTTAACAACATGCTCAGAGCATAGCCTAATCATCACCAACACACTCTTTCACCAGAATAACAATTAAAAAAAAAAAAACCTGGAGGCACTTTCATTCTAACATTTGGCACCTCACTGACTACATTATCATCCGTCAAAGAGACTGACGCGAGGTACTAAATACCAGAGTAATGATCAGTTCAGATGACTGCTGCACTGACCACAACTTTATTCGCTCCACCCTGTCCATCCAACTTCACCAGATAAAAAAAGGTGCAGAAAAAGCAGAGCCGCCCAAAGCTCAACTTTGAAAAATGTACTGATACCTCCTCTTGTCAGCAGTTCCAGGCCATACTCAGTACATCAATGCCCAAGCAATATCCAGATGATATTGAAAACCACTGGGATATTCTCAGAACTGCAATCACTGGCACCTTTAAAACCCCTCTTGGACATAAGATGAAGAACCACCAAGATTGGTTTGATGAGAATGACCTGGAAATCCAACAGTTGATAACCATCAAGAGGCAAGCCTTTGCCATCTGTCCAAATGGCATCAACTGCCAAAATAAATGAACTGCCCATGCAAGAGCAAAGTCAGCCGTCCAAAGCCAGGCCAGGGAATTGAAGAACCAGTGGTGGATGAAGAAGTCCCTTGAGAACCAGCACCTTGCAGATGCTGGGGATACCAGAGGCTTCTTCGATGCTACTAATGCAATATATGGCCCCAGCCACCACCGTCTAACCCCTCTCCGCTCCAAAGATGGGTACACACTGCTAACAGACAACGAGTCAATCAAAGAGAATTGGAAAGAGCATTACCATGACCTCTTAAACTGGGACTCTAGTCCTGAGATGGATGCCTGCCAACAATTCCCTCAACAACCCAAAGAGGAGGACATGGCAGCACCGCTTAGTCTAAGAGAAGTCCAGGATGCCATCGAGAAGATGAAAATCAATAAGGCTGCTGGTCCTGATGGAATAATGGCAGAAGTACTGAGAGCAGATGGACCTACACTCCTCAGATATAGCCATGCCCTGCTACTTAAAATATGGGAAAAAGAGTAAATCCCTGGGCAATTTAGTGCCACACTCATTGTCTCTACCTTTAAGAAAGGGGACAAAGCTGAGTGTGGAAACTACTGTGGCATTTCCTTCGGTTTCACCACAGGGAAAGCCCTGGCTAGGGTCTTGGCCAGAGGTGTAAAAACCAGGTCCAGAAAGTAAAAGTCCAAACCATGTATTTGCTCCACTCATGCACTACACCAGCAGATTCTAGTCAACGCAATTCCTCAACTAGGTTGGGAAAACTACTAAATGAAATCAGCTGGTTTAGTAACATGGTTGGAGCAAATACACGGTTTGGACATTTACTTTATGGACCTGATTTTTTTACACCTCTGGTCTTGGCCAACAGACTCCTCCCAATATCAGAGGACATTCTGCCACAATCCCAGAGCGGTTTTTGTCCTAACACTGGCACCATGGATATGATTTTTACTGCTCGCCAACACCAAGAGAAAGCCCAGGAATAGAATCAACCATTGAACATGGCAAAGAAAGTTGAATCAGTTCACAGCATTTATTGACAGAAATGTTTCATCTCTCATCTGAGTGACCCCTTCAGTCACTCAGTTTGGTTTCATTGTCATTTCAGTTCACTTCAGTTTCAGTGAGTGATGAAATGTTTCTGTCAATAAATGTCGTGTCCAGAAGAAATGATTCAACTTTCTTTGATTTTCTTACCTGGATTTTTGAGCATGCATAAAGACATTGTACATGGCCTTCATAGACAACCAACACTTTTGATTCCGTAAACCGCCAGGCCCACTGGTTAATTTTGTAAAAAAAAAAAGAAAAAAAAAGGCTGCCCTGACAAATATATCAGAGTACTACGATTACTACATGATAATATGTCAGCTAGATACTTAGCATTTATGGAGACGAGACAGCATCCTTCAAGCTAGATACTCAGCATTTATGGAGGTGGGGCAGAGCCCTTCAGGGTTCACACAGGAGTTAAACAAGGCTGTGTCATTGCCCCAACCCTGTTCTCTGTCTTCATTGCCACCATCCTCCACCTCACGTATCCCAATCTGCCTCAGGGAATCTAAATCATGTTTGATGGGAATCTTCTGAATATTAACAGATACAGAGCTAAAGGTAAAACCACCACCACATCCTTCATAGAGCTGCAGTATGCTGATGACAACGTCTTAGTTTCCCTTGTAGAAGAGGAACTACAGAGTATACTGGACACCATACAAGCAGCTTGGCCTGGCTATTAACATAAAAAGACCCATATCCTCTACCAATCCCCACCCAACAGAAATATACGTGCTCTGCCCCCATCCATCTCTGTAGACAACACCAGACTCAAAAACGTGGAACCATATTTTGGCAGCCTTCTCTCCTCCAAAGCCAACATTAACATTGAAATACCCCATTGTCTCAGTTTTGCCAGCCGGGCCTTCTCAATATTGAGTGAAAGAGTTTTTGAAAACCGCGATCTCCAGACCAGAAGTTCTGGTGTACAAAGTGGTAGTGCTGCCCACCTTACTGTATGAAACCTGAACCACATATAGCAGGCACCTGAAGGCACTCGAGGCATACCAACAGCAATGCTTAAGGAAGATCCTTTAGATCAGCATCCTCGATGAGGCTAACATGACTACTATAACTGCCACCATCGCACATCACCTGAAATCGACGGACCATGTCCTCCGCATATCCGACTCTTGCATCCCAAAACAAGCCCTTTGCTCTCAGCTCGTGACAGGACGTCGTCCCCCACGAGGATAAAAGAAGTGAGATAACGTCAAGACCCACATCAAAAATTTGGCATCGACCTCAACACCTGGGAACAAGCAGCATAAAACAGGTAGGCCTAGAGACTGGCTGTCCATGAGGGTGCTGGGTGCTACAACCATGGCCTCCACTTTGCTACTGAAAACAAGCACAGACTCAGAAAGGAGCGAGTTTCCAGAAAGGCCCAATCCACATCCTCAACCACTACTTTACACCCTTGCCCACATTGTCCCAAAATATACAGCTCCACAATCACTCTACATCCACCTGAAGACCCACAAGGACCTAGAAGGAGGACAGTCATACTCGACCCCGAGTGACCGCCGATGATGATTATATACCATGACTGGAACACAACTACCTAGTCTAGATGGGACTCCTAGACTAGGTGGTTGTGTTCAGGTCATGGTATGTAATATAATAGTGTAATAATATAATATGATATAATATAATAAAACAATATTATGTATATTATATAATAATAAAATGGTAAAAAATAAATAAAAATAGTAATAAACTAAAAGCATATTATAATATGGCTCACCATATTATATACCATGACTGGAACACAACCAACAAGTGTAGGAGTCCAAACTGACTGTTCATTTGCTCTATGTATCCATCCAGACAGAAAAGGAGTTCTGAATTTCTCCAGGCCTTGGAGCAAGATCGGTTAGTAGCCCGACCTTTTTTTTTTTTACAAAAAAAAAAGAAGCTTAAAATGCTTTTGTTATGCAAAACATGGCACAAATTAAAATTGAGGGAAAATTGAGTATTCCATGCTAAAACAACAGAGGAGCTGCAAAGCATTTAAACAGGATATATGTACAATTTAAGCATCATGTGTTTTGTCTGTTTTGGAATTAGTGGTGATGAAGGTGTTTTTTCGCTGAATGTTGTTGGAACATGATGGTTTTTCTTCCCACAGGATGCGTATGGAGCAACTGACTGCTATAACTCAGGAAGAAGCCAATTCACTTAGGAAGAGGGAAGTGGCAAGTAAGCTGATGATGAAATATAACTTGGTTTCTGTAAAACATGTTTTATGTCAGAATCAGAAACAATTTATTGTCATCTCAGTCATGTGTTTTCATACACAAAAGAGACGAAATTTAATTTCTCCCAGGCCATAGCAGTGCAACACAAAAGACAAAAAACACATCCAAAAGAAAACGACACCACCAAAAACATACAAAAATGGAAAGAAAAAAGCAAAAACAAAACACACACACACAAATAGTCAGTAACACAGTGCATTCAGTAAATTGGAAAAATTCAGTAAAAAGGAAATAATATATTTCCTTTATGGTTAAGACATCTTTGTGACAAGGGTGATTTATTCAGGGTTGTTTGTTTCCATCCTGTTTTCTTTTCCGACAACTGGTATGCATTACACTTTTTAATTTGTTCATTAATTTGTTCTGTCATAGCAAGTACATGGATAGCACATGTTTTCTGATCCATATTTGCCTGACTTTTGAGATTTTTTGGATGTTGTCCTCAAAGATAACTCAAAGATTTAATATTGAGTAGAATGCTACTATGCAGCAGCACACTGTTGTGATGAGAGGTTCTCTCTTGATACAGTTCTTACTAGATACAATTCTAGTGAGAATTTAGTGGAAAAGCAAATTCCACTGATAATACTATGAACTTAGGTACAGCTTATGATAGATCTGCTAAACTTCCCTGCATATACTAAGGTTGCATGTTTGTACAAAGCCAAAGAACTTGCTTGAAATAAGCAAGGGAGAAACAAGCAAGAGAAGGCAAGGTACATTTATTTATGTAGCATGTTTCATACCAAAAGGTAACCCAAAGTTTTTTAGAGAGTACACAGGCAAAAGCACAAAAAAACATGATAAAAACAATAAAAGAGAGCAAACAAAATCACACAGTAAAAACAATTAAAAAACAAAAAAAGTTTCTTTAGATCATGTTCTGACATCAGATCAGAGCATGATCTAGATATCACAAAGATCTAGATCCTTGTGATATTTATAAGGTGGTAAAAGGCTGATTTTGTTATATATTTAATGTGACTGCTGAAATGTAGGTCTGAATCGTGATAACACCAAGGTTTCTAGCTTGATTTTTTACTCTTCAAGGACAGACTATTAAGGTGAGCACAGACTTCAAGTCTTTCTTCATTGGCCCCAACAACAACGATTTGCCTGTTGTGCCCATTTCAACCTTATACAATTTAAAGTGCTCCATAGAATGCAGTTAAGCGAAGCTAAACTAGCAAAATACTTTCCTGGCACTACTGAGGCCTGTAATAGATGCGCTTCCACCCCCTCTCATCTTGCACATACCTTCTGGTCATGTTCAAAATTAACAGAAGTCTTAGGTACAGATTTTGCACCCTGTCCACTCATTGCTATTTTTGGAGTGCCCCTTAACTACCCTGAATTTACTAAAAGAAATAAAATGTCCGTCCTTTGCCTCTCTTGTCGCCTCTAGATGCATCCTCTTACGCTGGAAATCATCTAAGCCTCCAGCAGAATGCTCTGGGCAGACTGATCTAATGTCATTCCCTAAATTGGAAAAAATTAGATTCTCTCTTAGAGGGTTGACTAAGAAATTTTACATTACATGGCAACCTACCCTCTCATATTTTGACAAGTTATTTACAGTTCCTATAGCTTCGAAAGGCACTTGCGATCATTTTGTATCCAACTGTAATTCTGTTGTGGCGTCATGAATGTAGTATTTGAACTTTTTAAAATGCTGAACATGTTTAATGATGTATGCTAGCTATGTACTATATGTGCTGCAAAACACTAATTCACCCTGTTAAAAGTGGACCAACATGGGGGTTGTTATTTATTTTTTTGCTTTTTGTTTATATATATATATATATATGTCAACACGGATACAGGAAAAAAGATTTTAATACGCTCCTCATTAGTTGAGCACTCGCAACACCATTGATGATTTCGGAAAAAACACTATATACACACACACACACACATATATATATATATATATACACACACACACACACACACACACACACACACACACACACACACAGACATATATATATAAACATGGATACAGGAAAAAAGATTTTAATACATTGCAGTACAGGCCTGTTTTGTACTTCTCGCACTCATCGTAGGAAACAGGCCTGTACTGCAATGCATTAAAATCTTTTTTCCTGTATCCGTGTTGATATTCCGCTCCTCATTAGTTGAGCACTCACAACACCATTGACGGTTTTGGAAAAAAACGTTATATACGTACATACATACTGTGACAACCACGGGGGAACTTAGCACCCGACCCAGCAACGAAACGGAGACTGTCGGCAAGTTGAGCCCGCTGTGGGCATTTATTCAAAAGACAAAAGGAAAAACGTTCAGCAGGAGTCGTACTCCTCGTCTGTGCCGGCTGGCTCCCATCTTCGTTGGCTCATACACTTGGCAGCCATCATGACTATGGCTTTCTCTCTTCCCCCCCCCCCCCCCCGGGCAGCTGTCTCTGGCTCCCTTTTATCCTGGGGCTCCTCATCAGCCTCTGATTGGGGCCAGGTGTGTCGCTCAGTCTCCCTCTCGTTGAGGGGGGAAGTGGGTACAGGTGTGTTTCTGGGCTGTGCTGGGTCGCTGGCCATGGTGCTGAAGCTGGGCTGACCCCAGGGTTGTCCCAATACATACATACATATATGTGTGTGTGTGTGTGTGTGTATATATATATATATATATATATATATAAATTGTAGCAATGGTAGGGAAAGTGCTCAACAAAAACAAACAAGGGGCAGTACATACATACATACACACTATATATATCAATACATCTACAACATCAGCTGCTAATGTGCATATTAGCAGCTGATAAGTGCGCGACGCATGAAACAAGCTTGTAGTGCAATGTATTAAAGTTTTCAGCTGTCAGCCTTCCACAGCAGGAGGCACAGTCTCAGTGGGGAAGCCTTATATTGTTCATCTCATTGGCCAGAAACAGTATAGTCTTCAACCAATTCTCAATAGGGTTCTGGAGGAGACCCACAAAGCAGCTTTGAAGCAGCTTTAAAGATTTCATCCTGTCCATCTCACTCCGTGATGTTCTAGAAACTGAGGAGATGACCTAGCTTTACACACAGAGCTTCAGATTGGCTGGTGTGCAGACTGGCAGAAGACAATGTGTTTGTCTATAAAGTTGCTGTAGAACAGAGGCTGTTCATATAACCACAGTTAGGTGATCTAGAAGATCTATCATGCTTGTAACATAGACTTATAGAGTGGTGTTTTTCCATTATGGTCTGCCTTTCCAAACTTTAACAGGAAGTGCTGTCTATTATAACCACCATACCTTCACAAGCTAACTTTCTTCACAACTTCTCCCCACCCTGTTCTGGTTTTCTTTTGGACATCATTCCTCCAGTGGCAATGCAGAAGATGCTATCAGACAGCTACTCCATTGGCCTTATTCAGGAAGCTAGTGACTCTCGCAGACAGAATCTGGTCTTTGAGGCCTGCAAGAGGTTTGAAGCACACACACCAACATCAGATTTAAATCCCAATTTCATATATAGTTTCCTTTTAAATATTACCTGATTCCATATCCATTTTGAAATCAAAAAATTGATTACTAGAAACAAGATTGATTTCTTGTTTTAATTTCTTACACAAAGGTTAAAAAAAAACCAATCGCATTGCTTCATGCAAAATGTGTGCAAGAAAGGGATTCTTAGCTTTTTATAAGTTTCCATTACCCGTTGTCCTTTCTTAAAACTAAAATAGGAAATAAGAAAAATCTGAAAGGGATCCACTTTTATCTTGTCTTATCAGCAGTCAAAGGTCATCAGCAGAGGGAGATGGTAAGGATTCTGACAAGTACTATGACTTCACCAAGGGAAAGAAATTGGGTACAGTGGCTGGTACATGCAAACAAATGCCAAATTAACACAACATTAATACAGATCTGAAAACACATCAACAAATTGTCATGGAAATTATTCAATTCCACTCTGACAATAAATGAGGAGCGAGACAAAACCTCTGACAGTATTGTCACACTTTAATATGTTCATGAACAGACACAAAGCATAGACAGTGCATGCCCTGATCTCAGAGCACACTCCCCTCATGCCTTGCTGCACAATCTGCTCAGCCATGCTCATTGTCAACAAGTATGAGTTGTGATTACAATGTTATGTGCCCAGAGGTTCTCCCTAGTCCTGTTAGGATGAAGAAGCTTGTTTAATTATTGCTGGACTGTCATCCTCATGGATAACAGAATTTGCACATTTTTCAGAGTTCATAGGTCAAAATGTCTTGATGCATGCTCAATAATCCATTACAGTCATTTACATTACAGTCATTTAGCCGACGCTTTTATCCAAAGCGACTTACAATAAGTGCATCATGTAACGTAGGAAATCAGGAGAACTACTAGTCACCAGAGGTCATAAGTGCATCTAAACAAGCATCTAAGAGCAAAACCAGTGCTCAAGTAAAAGTGCAAGAAAGAGATTTTTTTTTTAAATGAGTGAATACAATAAGTGCTAAGAACAAGTAACAAGGTAGTAGTTCTTAAAGAGGTGAGTTTTCAAACTGCGCCGAAAGATGGGCAGCGACTCCACTGTCCTGACATCAGTGGGGAGTTCATTCCACCACTGTGGGGCCAGGACAGAAAAGAGCCGTAACCGGGTCGATCGGCAGCAGGGGCCTCTGAGCGACGGGGCAACCAGGCGTCCCGAGGCAGCAGAGCGAAGTGGTCGGACGGGGGTGTGGGGCTTGACCATGGCCTGGAGATAGGAAGGAGCTGTTCCTTTCACTGCCCTGTAGGCTAGCACCAGAGTCTTAAACTGAATGCGAGCAGCTACTGGGAGCCAGTGTAGGGACATGAGAAGGTGAGTTGTGTGGGAGAACTTAGGGCGGTTGAACACCAGACGAGCTGCAGCTTTCTGAACAAGCTCCAGAGGTCTGATGGCCGACGCCGGGGCGCCAGCAAGGAGGGAGTTGCCGTAGTCCAGCCGGGAGATGCTCAGAGCCTTAATGAGCACCTGTGCCGTCTCGTCGGTGAGGAATGGGCGAATCCTCCTGATGTTATAGACAGTGCTTAATTTGTAAATGAGGAGATCCCGGAGCACTGAGAGGGTGCTGCTCCAGCAGGTTAGGGGTGAGAAAAAAAGTAATGGAACGCATTTTAAAAATGCACAAAACAGTGCTTTTCATGATGCTGAAACATCATGTGCTTTTCGGCCAATCATTTTATTGTTGCTTTTATTAAATAGACGGGCCTAGCCTAATCTGACGTGACAACGAGGCAGTAGACACATGCACAGTAGCAAACTTCGCCAAGTTAATGCCGAGCTAAAGAAACGTTCAAATGTTTAGACAAAAAACATTAAACAACTTGCCAGCATACAATGCATATAGGCTATGGCACTTGAATTATTCAAATTAACCCGATACATTGATCACCATCACAAAACTATAAGGCTCAATTAACAACACTGCGGAAAATAATTTTTAAAAAGTACCTTTTATTTATTTGTCCAAAACAGCCCACAAAACATCAGTAGAGCCTTCAGCCTCCTCCCTGCTTCTTACTTTACTCCTACTGTCCTGTGCAGTTCTGTGTCCTTTAGTAATCCATGACCTCACATATAGAATGGGGTTGAACAGGGTGAGCGGTGGTCCAACAAGGCAAAGGAAGAGTAGCGTGGAGATGGTGGATGTGCAAAGAGATGACCTGTTGGTGGTGCAGAGTAGGTTCATCTGGGAAAAGCCCCTCTCACACTGTGCACTTGGGATGGGGACAGTATTGACTGCTGCCAAGAGGTCTTTCAGTCCATCTCGGACAAATTTCCCACCATTGTCCCAATATTCTCTATATGACATTCTGCACACCATCGATTCTAAATTGCTGGCAGAGTCTTTCGACTTCATCTTCCCCAAACAGTGCCCTAGGGTCATCCGACCAATATTGTGGGTAGAGTACTTTTACATCATCAATTAACTCGTTGTATCCTGTTTGGTATTTCTCCAGCTTCCTTGCCAGGCTTCCGAAAAATGCCCTCTGGTCCAAGGTTCTGTCGCTCGTTTGCCCTGCATGTGGGGGTACACCTTGAAATAAGTTCTCTTCAATTGCCCTCTGGCTCAGTTGGCTATGACGGCCCGGACGCTCTCACAGTGCCTTGAACATCCTGACCTCCCGACAGACAGATGGCTTTATGTGCCATTATGATTGTGCAGTCTCGTTTTTGGAGCTCAAGAGACAGTTCCGAAAATTCTTGTAATGTATCATACATGAGTCCTTCATTGTTTACAAAAGCATAAGATGACAGGTGTTTGGCTAGGCCACTGTAGATTTCACGGGTAGCGCTGTCGCGTGAGTTATCCTCCGATGCTTGCATAAAATGTTTGTAGAGGGCAGGATAATTTCTCCATACAGCTTCGACAGTTCTAAACCTGGATGCTAGCCATCTGTTGTCCAGGACCCGGTTGACTGCACAACTGAATGTCTCAACTATGGGCACTCTTTGAGCTCCATTCTGTTTTTGTTGGATGTGCTGTACACTGCGTGCAGTTTACCCATGAGGATTCTGAAATTATTAATAGCCCCATCTCTGTCATCACATCACCAACTGCGAGTTCGAGCCGATGTGTGGAGCAGTGCCATATCATGAGGTTTGGGAAAAGGGTTTGAAGTCTGATTGCCACGCCGTTCTTGCGCCCAAGCATGACAGATGCACCATCACATGTAAGTCCAATTGACGTTTTTGAGAGAAATGCCTCATTTAAATTAGCACCCCTCAAAGAATCCAATAATTTACGGACAATGCCTTCAGCGCTCAAGTCATCTAACTCAACAAGATCAATAAATGTGTTCTCAGGCATTTTCATTTCCAGCAACTGAAGCCTCAACACTCAGTTCATGCACTCTTTTTATTTACGCCCGTTCCGTCATCCAGTATCAGTCTGATTTTTGGTTCAAAATCAACTATCCTCGCGAGAATTTTTCTTTTTATTCCGGCTGAAATGTGCTGTTGTTTGTGGGAACATGCTACGTTAGAGTGGAAAATCCTCCCCATGTCAACACCGTTCATTTCTTGACTGTCTATTTCATGCTCAAAGCCATAAGGTGGTCTATGGCGCTTGGCCTCCTTGTAAGCTGTACGAAAGGCCCATGCAGGTGATGACTGTATTTATGAATGTGTCCTCCTTTGCTTTGTCCAGAATATTTCATGCTGCTGTATGTGCCTTAGTCTTTCCATGCTCACATATCTTTTTCCTTAAAGCCCTTTGTTGTTTTTGGGGTTCATGGCAGAGGATGGAACTGAGCAAGAGACCCATTCTTTAGCCAGTTTCGTGCCAGCAGTTTTTTCTGGACCCAATGACCCGACCTTTTTTTACAAATCTCACAGCCCAAACTACCTGTCTTGCTCATTGCAAGCCATGGACAATAGCTTTTTTAATGTTGAATTGAGCTTCTGTCCAAATTACACCTGTCTCACCACCAACTGCCCTCGTGTCATCTCCATCTCCACCATCATCGCTCTCTGATCCTATGTTATCCTCTTTCCTCCTGCTCGTCATGTTTGCTAGTAGCAGGTGCTGCCACGCTTGTGCTAGCTGCTGCTGTGCTGTGCTGTGCCCTTCCCTGTTGGTCTTCCGAAATGACCTTGGCTTTCTTAGGTTTCGGCTGACCTGGTGGTCTAAACAAACCAAACACATCTGACTGTCTTTTTGACATTTTTTAATCAATGGCTTTTGATAGAGCAGTTGGCTAGTTGTTGTGAGTCTAATATTGTGGTAATGTTAGCTCCTGTGACGTGGCATGCACTGCGTGACTTGAGCGATTGACATCTCTCTCTCTTTCTCTCGCTATTTAAAAAAAATAGCTGATTTAAAATGCATCAAACGTAGACAAGCGATTTACGAAAAACGTCAATGGGAAATAATAGAGTGACAGAACAGATAACACTAAATATTAGAGACAATGTCTTTATTGATTTTTATAGTGACGAAAGACGTGGCAGAGCCAATCAAATAGGTGCCGGTCGAAATCTGGAAGGTCCCGGAGCGCGCTCCGGCTTGCTCCGGCACAAATTAAGCCATGGTTATAGAGGAATAATCTGCAGGAGTGAGCAACCGATGCAGCGTTTGCAGTTGGTCGTCCAGAATCACACCCAGATTTCTCGCAGTCCAAGTTGGCATCACCACGGCGTTGTCGATGGTGATGGCTAGGTCTCGGTGCGGGCAACCTTTCCCCGCGAAGAACATCAGCTCTGCGTTGTCAAGATTGAGCTTCAGGTGGTGTGTCGCCATCCACTCCGAGATGCCAGTCAAGCACGCATCAATGTGTGTCTCTACTTGTGTGTCAGACGGAGGGAAGGACAAGATCAGCTTGGTGTCATCGGCATAACAATGGTAAGAGAAGTCATGCGAGCGAATAACAGACCCCAGGGATGTCGTGTACAGGGAGAAAAGGAGAGGACCCAGAATCGAACCCTGTGGAACGCCTGTAGTCAGTCTGTAGTCAGTTTTCTTACCTAATCCAGGTAAGAAAATCAAAGCAGGTTGAATCAGTTCATCTGGATACAACGGTTATTGACATATGTTTCATCACTCAACTAGGTGACATCTTCAGTCTGAAGATGTCACTTAGTGTGTATATACACTCACTGGCCACTTTATTAGGTACACCTTGCTAGTACCGGGTTGGACCCCCTTTTGCCTTCAGAACTGCCTTAATCCTTCGTGGCATAGATTCAACAAGGTACTGGAAACATTCCTCAGAGAGTTTGGTCCATATTGACATGATAGCATCACGCAGTTGCTGCAGATTTGTCGGCTGCACATACATGATGCGAATCTCCCGGTCCACCACATCCCAAAGGTGCTCTATTGGATTGAGATCTGGTGACTGTGGAGGCCATTTGAGTACAGTGAACTCATTGTCATGTTCAAGAAACCAGTCTGAGATGATTCGAGCTTTATGACATGGCGCGTTATCCTGCTGGAAGTAGCCATCAGAAGATGGGAACACTGTGGTCATAAAGGGATGGACATGGTCAGCAACAATACTCAGGTAGGCTGAGGCGTTGACACAATGCTCAATTGGTACTAAGGGGCCCAAAGTGTGCCAAGAAAATATCCCCCACACCATTACACCACCACCACCAGCCTGAACCGTTGATACAAGGCAGGATGGATCCATGCTTTCACGTTGTTGACGCCAAATTCTGACCCTACCATCCGAATGTCACAGCAGAAATCGAGACTCATCAGACCAGGCAACGTTTTTCCAATCTTCTATTGTCCAATTTTGGTGAGCCTGTGCGAATTGTAGCTTCAGTTTCCTGTTCTTAGCTGACAGGAGTGGCACCCGGTGTGGTCTTCTGCTGCTGTAGCCCATCTGCCTCAAGGTTTGACGTGTTGTGCGTTCAGAGATGCTCTTCTGCATACCTCAGTTGTAATGAGTGGTTATTTGAGTTACTGTTGCCTTTCTATCAGCTCGAACCAGTCTGGCCATTCTCCTCTGACCTCTGGCATCAACAAGGCATTTTCGCCCACAGAACTGCCGCTCACTGGATATTTTCTCTTTTTCGGACCATTCTCTGTAAACCCTAGAGATGGTTGTGCGTGAAAATCCCAGTAGATCAGCAGTTTCTGAAATACTCAGACCAGCCTGTCTGGCACCAACAACCATGCCACGTTCAAAGTCACTTAAATCACCTTTCTTCCCCATTCTGATGCTTGGTTTGAACTGCAGCAGATCGTCTTGATCATGTCTACATGCCTAAATGCATTGAGTTGCTGCCATGTTCTGCTGATTAGAAATTTGCGTTAACGAGCAGTTGGACAGGTGTGCCTAATGAAGTGGCCGGTGAGTGTATATATATATATATATATATATATATCATATAGGACAGACAAATTGTGTCATACAAATCATAAATCATAAAAACAAAAAAGGAACCACAAAAACAAAAGGATAAAGTAACTCAGAGCATCCGCAAATCACGCGTCAAATTTAAGAAAATTAGCTGCAAATACCCACACCAGAATATACCCACACCAGAAGTATGACTCAAATAGCAGGGGACCACTTGCTATCGCAACCTGCGGCTCATAAGGGGACAACAGTGCTATTATGGTATAATTTCTTTAATGAGTCGTTTAAATTTGAATTTGTCTTTGTAGATATAAAGCTACCTAGTCTCCAACTTACCTATAGCAGCCAGCAAGGCAGCAGATATAGTTTACCATTTAAGAGTATCTAAAAGCTACTTAATTTTAAAAATAAATACTAATTGAGAAACATACCAACAAACCTGGATTGCTCCCTCCAGGTTGGGGATGAGCTGTTGCCTCAAGTGAAGGATTTCAAGTATCTCGGGGTCTTGTTCACGAGTGAGGGTAGGATGGAGCAGGAGCTTGACAGGCGGATTGGTGCAGCATCAGCAGTAATGCGGACATTGTACCGGACTGTTGTGGTGAAGAAGGAGATGAGCCGGAAGGCGAAGCTCTCAATTTACCAGTCAGTTTTGGTTCCAACCCTCACCTGTGGTCACGAGCTTTGGGTTGTGACCGAAAGGGTGAGATCGTGGATACAAGTAGCTGAAATTAGTTTCCTTTGTCGGGTGTCTGGGCTCAGCCTGAGAGATAGGGTGAGGAGGTCAGACATCCGGAGGGAGCTCTGAATAGAGCCGCTGCTCCTTCGCATTGAAATGAGCCAGTTGAGGTGGTTCGGGCATCTGATTAGGATGCCTACTGGGCGCCTTCCTTTGGAGGTTTTCTGGGCACATCCAACTGGGAGAAGATCCTGGGGTGCACCCAGAACTTGCTGGAGGGACTACATGTCCAATCTGGCCTGGGAAAGCCTTGGGATTCCTTAGGAGGAGCTAGAGTGTGTTGCAGGGGAGAGGGACGTCTGGAGTGCCCTACTTAGCTTGCTGCCACCGCAACCCGACCCTGGAAAAGTGGCTGATGATGAGATGAGATGAGATGAGATGAGGAGAAACACCAAGGTCCACGATAAAGACAGAAGGAGAAAGAACAGGGCCAAAAAGTGGTCTAGAGATGTTTATTGGAAAGTAATGTATGTACGGGAACATTATTGTAGCAGAATCATTTGCAAATGTGTGTGGAGAGTTTTGTAACTGTATCTCAATCTGTGTGTGCGTAATCAGGTTTGTAAATGTGTAGAAGAATCTCTAAATGCATACTGAGATTTGTGAATGTGCACAGGAATCTGCAAACGTGTATTCAGAATCCATGTGGCTTAAAAGTCTTAAGTATTTTACCCCACGAGCTTGAAATACAGACAAGTCATCAGTTACAACTCAAGCGAACCTCTCAGTTAGCTATCTTTACGTGCAATTTTTGCTACATGGCAAATCTGAAAATGCATGTGGTGATCTACAAACGTGTCTGGAGATTTGTGTGTAACTAGGGTTGTGTTTGCCTTGAGCTCAGGCTCACGTGGGATATTCAAAAATGCTTAAAAAACTTGATTTACAAAAACATCAATCAAAGACGATCAATTTTTTTTCTCAACAGTCTCTTTTCATAAATACTTTCACGTGAGAAATAAAATCAACACCAAAATCCTAGCTATATAGTCGGTACCTTACATTAAGCATTTTCCTCCCCATTGAGTCCCCTTGTAAGGGAAAAGCTTAATGTGGCTTAATGGTACCATTATAGCGATCAATAATCACCAAATTTCTCTCAGACAGTAGATTTTAGAAGACACCCCTCGGCACTGCTCCCCCTCACAATGTCCAACAGCCCTGTTTCAACCATGGAGACCTTCAAGTTTCTAGCAACTACCATTTCCAAAGACCTGAAGTGGGAGACCAACATCAACTCCATCCCCAAAAAGGCCCAGCATAGGATGTTCTTTGTGCAATGGAGGACATTTGGTCTGCCACAGGAGCTGTTGAGCCAGTTCTGCACCACAGTCATTGAATCCGTCCTGTGGACATCCATCACGGTCTGGTTCGGAGCAGCAACAAAACAGGATAGGAACAGGTGGCAGGGCACAATAAGGACATCAGAAAAAGATAACTGGCGCTCCCTTGCCCACCTTGCAAGACTTGTACTCTAGAGCCCGGAAACGGGCGGGCAGAATGAGCACAGACCCCCCCCCCCCAACCCCAAATGCAGGACGCAGTCTGTTTGAACTCCTACACTCTGACAAGAGTGACAGAGCGATGGGCACCAAAACCACCAGACACAGTAGCAGTTTTTCTCCACAGGCCATCTCTCTCATTGACACTTAACAGTATGGTGCAGAACTAGTCACTTATTAACTAAATATGTCACTTTGTAAACAGCCCCCTGTGGTCAAGATGTCTCACCTGTATCTACAGGTGCAATACAAATGTTTGTGCAATACAAATGTACAGGTTTAAATACACAACTGCTGTATACTAGTTACAAGTTGTTGTGGTTGTAACATGGGTATATAATATGGTATATATTTGTGAGGTGGATGGAAGGTGAATATATACTATTACTTTCAGCTGGTCCCGTTAGGGGTCGCCACAGCGGATCATCCGTCTCCATTTCTTCCTGTCTTCTGTGTCTTCCTCTGTCACACCAGCCACCTGCATGTCCTCCCTCACCACATCCATAAACCTCCTCTGGCCTTCCTCTTTCCCTCTTTCGTGGCAGCTCCATATTCAGCATCCTTCTCCCAATATACCCAGCATCTCTCCTCCACACATGTCCAAGCCATCTCAATCTTGCCTCTCTTGTTTTGTCTCCAAACCGTCCAACTTGAGCGGTCCCTCTAATATAATCGTTCCTAATCCTGTCCTTCTTCGTCACTCCCAATGAAAATCTTAGCGTCTTCAACTCTGCCACCTCCAGCTCCTCCTCCTGTCTTTTCGTCAGTGCCACTGTCTCCAAACCATATAACATAGCTGGTCTCACAACCATCTTCTAAGTCTTCCCTTTAAATCTTGCTGGTACCCTTCTGTCGCAAATCACTCCTGACACTTTTCTCCACCCACTTCACCCTGCCTGCACTCTTCTTCACCTCTCTCCTGCACTCTCCATTACTTTGGAAAGTTGACCCCACTACTTAAACTCATATGCTTTCAGTCTCCACTCCTTCCATCCTGACCATTCCACTGTCCTCCCTCTCATTCACACATAGGTATTCCATCTTGCCCCTACTGACTTTCACTGCTCTTCTCTCCAGTGCATACCTCCACCTCTCCAGGCTCTCCTCAAACTGCACCCTACTCTCGCTACAGATCACAATGTCATCCGCGAACATCATCGTCCATGGAGACTCCTGCCTGATCTTGTCCGTCAACCTGTCCATCACCATTGCAAACAAGAAAGGGCTCAGAGCCGATCCTTAATGTAATCCCCCCTCCACCTTGAACCCATCTGTCATTTCAACCACACACCTCACCACTGTCACACTTCCCTCATACATATCCTGCACCACTCCTACATACTTCTCTGTAACTCCCGACTTCCTCATACAATACCACACCTCCTCTCTCGGCACCCTGTCGTATGCTACAAAGACACAATGTAACTCCTTCTAGCCTTCTCTATACTTCTCCATCAACATTCTCAAAGCAAACATCACATCTGTGGTGCTCTTTCATGGCATGACACCATACTGCTGCTCGCTAATCGTGATCTCTCCTCTTAACCTAGCTTCTATTACTCTTCCCCATATCTTCGTGCTGTGGCTGATCAACTTTATACCTCTGTAGTTGCTACAGTTCTGTACATCGCCCTTGTTCTTGAAAATCGGTACCAGTATGCTTCTTCTCCACTCCTCAGGCAGCCATCCTCTCACTTTCCAAGATTGTGTAAAACAATCTAGTTGAAAACCCCACTGCCATCTCTCCTAAACATCTCCATGCCTCCACAGGTATGTCATCAGGACCAACTGCCTTTCCACTCTTCATCCTCTTCATAGCTGCCCTCACTTCCTCCTTGCTAATCCGCTGCACGTCCTGATTCACTATCCCTTCATCATTCAACCTTCTCTCTCTCTCATTTTCTTCATTCATCAGCCCCTCAAAGTACTCCTTCCACCTTCTCAGCGCACTCTCCTCGCTTGTCAGCACATTTCCATCCCTATCCTCGATCGCCCTAACTTGCTGCACTTCCTTCGCAGCTTGGTCCCTCTGTCTAGCCAATTGGTACAAGTTCTTTCCTCCTTCCTTAGTGTCTAACCTCTCTTACAACTCACTATACCTCTCCCTTCGCTTTACGATGCATCTCCTTGTACTCCTGTCTACTTTCTTCATCTCTCTGACTATCCCACTTCTTCTTTGCCAACCTCTTCCTTTGTATAATTTGCTGTACTTCCTTATTCCACCGCCAAGTCTTCTTGTCTTCCTTCCTCTGTCCTGATGACACACCAAGTGCCCTCCTAGCTGTCTCCCTCACTATTTCTGCAGTGGTTGCCCAGCCATCCGGCAACTCTTCGCTACCACCCAGTGCCTGTCTTAACTCCTGCCTGAACTCCACACAACAGTCTTCCTTCCTCAACTTCCACCATTTGATCTTCGGCTCTGCCTTCACTCGCTTCCTCTTCTTGGTCCCAAAAGTCATCCTACAGACCACCATCCGATGCTGCCTAGCTACATTCTCCCCTGTCACCACCTTGCAGTCTCCAATCCCTTTTAGATCGCGTCTTCTACATAAGATATAGTCCACCTGTGTGCACTTTCCTCCACTCTTGTACGTCACCCTGTGTTCCTCCCTCTTCTTGAAATATGTATTAACCACAGCCTTTTCCATCCTTTTCGCAAATGGAAGGTGAATATATAGTGTATAATGGAATAATGGATGGAAGGTGACTATATAGTGTATAATTCTGGTACATAAGATAATATAGCATAATATAGTGGGAGTATATAGCGTTGTATATGGCATGATGGGTTGTGGAGTATATGGTATAGCGTATGAACAATATAGTATATAAGCAATACTGTATAATATGGGTATAGGTTGGTGATTACTCAACATAACAACACTCTTTATAGAGGCGACATATCTGTTGCGCATACATGCTTGCCTCCAATGTCCTGTTGTTCTATTTATTTATTCTGTTTTGATGGGAATCTTCTGAATATTAACAGATACAGGGCTAAAGGTAAAACCACCACCACATCCTTCATAGAGCTGCAGTACGCTGATGACAACGTCTTAGTTTCCCTTGTAGAAGAGGAACTACAGAGTATACTGGACACCATACAAGCAGCTTGGCCTGGCTATTAACATAAAAAGACCCATATCCTCTACCAATCCCCACCCAACAGAAATATACCTGCTCTGCCCCCATCCATCTCTGTAGACAACACCAGACTCAAAAACGTGGAACCATATTTTGGCAGCCTTCTCTCCTCCAAAGCCAACGTTAACATTGAAATACCCCATTGTCTCAGTTTTGCCAGCCGGGCCTTCTCAATATTGAGTGAAAGAGTTTTTGAAAACCGCGATCTCCAGACCAGAAGTTCTGGTGTACAAAGTGGTAGTGCTGCCCACCTTACTGTATGAAACCTGAACCACATATAGCAGGCACCTGAAGGCACTCGAGGCATACCAACAGCAATGCTTCAGGAAGATCCTTTAGATCAGCTGGGAGGATAAGCACACCAACGTCAGCATCCTCGATGCGGCTAACATGACTACTATAACTGCCACCATCACACATAACCTGAAATCGACGGACCATGTCCTCCGCATATCCAACTCTTGCATCCCAAAACAAGCCCTTTGCTCTTAGCAGTGTCAAGCTGAAGATCACCGGGTGCTGTACCGGCTGGTGCTGTGTTGGCTGTGTAGCTACTGAAACACAGCACAGGCAGAGCGGTACACTTGCAGAGAAATCTGAACACACATTTGCAGATCTGACACAACAGAAGTGTAGCAACAAACCAGAGGCCCATATGAGTTTTAACTGATAACTTGTCTGTATTTCCAGCTCTTGAAACAAAATACTTAGACTCTGCAGCCACACAGAATCTGAATAAATATTTGCAGATACCTGTACACATTCACAAATCTCAGTACACATATACATATTCTTTTACACATTAACAAATCTGATTACACACACACACACAGATTGAGATACAGTTACACAAGTCTCTACACACATTTGCAAATGTCTGTGCTACAATAGTGGTCCATAAATGTGCCTATTGACTACACAATTCTCCGGTTATGTATCCTGTAGAAACTGTTACAGTGTGCTGTCTTTATGCATGCTCATCCAGGTGAGGAAGTCACAAAAAGGTGAATCAGTTCATGTCTACACGTGTTGAGAGATGTTTCTCAGTGACCTCCTCAGTCTCCGCTGACTGCAGGCGCCCCTACAGGTATAGGGATACCTATATGGTTTATAAGGGTGGGGTCAGTTGAAACTGAAGAGGTCACTGAGATGAGTGAAGAAACTTTTCTGAGTAAGATTTGGTTCCAGATGAACTGGTTCAGTTTTCTGTGATCACAGTATGGGGATTGTTTTAATCCCTGTTGAGAACAGAGAATTGAAGAGGGATTGTGCAGGCAATTTGTATTTCACAGTGTCACTCCCCCTTTTTATTTAAAAATACAAGTTTTCATATGTGCCAGAATTGCTGAACACACTTGTTTGGTGGTCTCTAAAGCGATTTTATAACTCTAAAACTAAGACTTCCAGCATGTTATTTTTCTGCTTGTTGACTGATCGTCCATGTTGTGCAGATCATATCATGCTACCCTTTATCACTAGATTGGCAGTAGGCCTACCTCTGTGGCAAAACAAGATCTTCAGCATAATCATAATGCAGAACATCTTGGATGTGACCAAGACAACATTCACGCTTTCATAACCTAACATAAGCTTTCAGTTTTCAACTTAGTGTTAACACTTAGTTTCTCTTATAAAGTATGTCTTTCCCTTTAAGGCTAAACCATTTCATAGTTTTTAACCCCTTGGTTGTTAGAATATTCTAAGCAATCTTCCATCAGTCTAAAAAATCCACACCAGAAGTAGGTCTGTGCTATTGCTGGTAGCTCTGAGCAGGTCTGTAGACCTACAGGAACCAGGCTATTATGAACATTATTGTTATTATTATTATTATTGTTTTGTTATTTCTTTCGTGTTTCCTGTTTTACATCCTGTAGAGCCGGGTCCAAACTATGGACCTGAGGCGCTACAGGGCAGATGTCACTTGATTGACAGTACTCGTCGTAATACGTATATGGGCTGTTCCGAGTAGGGCAATCTTCTAGACTGCATGGATGTTGATGTTGCCAGAGATATGGTTGGTGATCTTTTCCATTCCCTTCTTCATGAGTCCTAGAGCTCCGATGACCACTGGTGTTGTTTCGGTCGTCATTCCCCACATCCTGTTGACTTCAGTCTCCAGGTCTTTGTATTTGGTCAGCTTCTCTGTGATTTTCACTGAGGTGTTTTTTTTTTCCGGATGGTATTGCCATATCGAGCATGCACCTCTTTTGCTTCGTGTCCTTGATAACGATGTGTGGCTTGTTGGCTTTTATCTCTCTGTCAGTGTGGGCGTGTCCCAGAGGATGGTGACGTCATTGCTCTCAGTGGCCTTTTTTGGCTGGTGTTCATGCCTCTTCTCAGTCGTCTTGATCTTGTAACTCCTGTAGATTTTCCAGTGCAGGTACGCTGCTGCCTTGTTGTGCCTGTATATGTACTCCGTCTTTGCCAGGTCCGGGCAGCCTGAGACGATGTGGTCGATGGTTTCTTTGTACATTCCGCAGATTCTGCATTTTGGGTCTGTTCCATCTTTGATGATGCAATGGTGATAGGATCTGGTTGCCAGGCTCTGGTCTTGTGCAGCGAATATCAGGCCCTCCGTCTCTGCTTTCAGCCCAGTGCTCCTCAGCCACTGTTGTGTCTTTTCTTGGTCCATGTCTGCATCTTTCGTTCTTTTTGGGTACTTCCCGTGCATTGCTTTGTCCTCCCAGGTTTTTTGCAGTTGCTGCTGGCCATGGTGTTTTGCCTTTTGCTTCACTCGTTCGGTGTAGATGGTAGTTGCCTCATTTTCTGTCGGTGGGGTTTCTGGGACATCAAGCTCTTTCTTGAATTGTGCAGCTTCTTTATTGATGGAGTAGATCTGATGTTTTACTATTCGGAGGAGTGGGTCATCTGTTTTTGTCAGGTATGCATCCAGCCCGATAGTGGTAGTCTTGAAGGTCAGTTCGAGTTGGACTAGGCCTTTTCCTCCTTAAGCTCTTGGTAGGTACAGCCTGTCGACATCTGCTTTCAGGTGGTGCATCTTCTCCATGTATCTTTCTTGTCTTGGTGTCTAGTCTCTTGATCTCATTCAGTCTTCCGTTGATGATGTTGAAGCTGTACGTTACTACAGGTATCACTAGGTTGTTGATAGCTTCAATTCTGTTAGCCACATTGAGTTTGCTCTTCAGTACCATATGCGCTCTCCTGTGGTACTCTTTCCGGATCTTCTCCTTCATGGTTGAGTGTTGTATGACATCTCCTTCGTTCACTCTTAGGTACTTGTATGTGCTATCTTGGTCTACCTCTTTGATTACGGTGTCAGCGTTAAGGTCTGAGTCTGCAGTCTTGGTAAGGTTTCCTTTCTTGAAAGTGGCTGTAATAATAATAATAATAATAATAATAATAATTTATTATTATTATTAAAAGCCAACTCTTTACCCTTGCGGAAGTGCTGAGGCGGGCATGGGAGTTTGACCAGCCAGTCTACATGTGTTTTGTGGACTTGGAGAAGGCTGATGACCGTGTACTCCGGGACACTCTGTGGGGGGTACTGTGGGAGTATGGGGTACTGGGGCAGTTGCTACAAGCCATTCGGTCCTTGTATAACCAAAGTGAGGGCTGTGTCTGTATTGTTGGCACAAAGTCAAACACGTTTTCAGTGGAAGTCGGACTCCCTGTCTCTGATTCTATTTGTGATATTCACAGACAGGATCTCAAGGCGCAGCCAAGGTGAGGAGTGTGTCCCTTTTGGGAACCTCAGAATTGCATCTCTGCTCTTCACAGATGATGTGTTTTTGTTGGCTTCATCAGAACCCGACCTCCAGCACGCACTGGGGCAGTTTGCAGCTGAGTGTGAAATGGCCGGGATGAGAGTCAGCACCTCCAAGTCTGAGGCCATGGTTCTCTACCGGAAAATATTGGATTGCTCCCTCTGTATTGGGGATGAGTTGTTGCCTCAAGTGAAGGAGTTCAAGTATCTCGGGGTCTTGTTCACGAGTGAGGGTAGGATGGAGCGGGAGATTGACAGGCGGATTGGTGCAGCATCAGCAGTAATGTGGTCGTTGTACCGAACTGTTGTGGTGAAGAGGGAGCTGAGGCGGAAGGCAAAGCTCTCAATTTACCAGTTAGTCTTCGTTCCAACCCTCACCTGTGGTCATGAGCTTTGGGTAGTGACCGGAAGGATGGGATCGCGGATACAAGCGGCTGAAATGAGTTTCCTCTGTAAGGTGTCTGGGCTCAGCCTTAGAGACAGGGTGAGGAGCTCGGACATCCCGAGGGAGCTTGGAGTAGAGCCGCTGCTCCTTCACATCGAAAGGAGCCAGTTGATGTGGTTCGAGCATCTGATTAGGATGCCTCCTGGGCGTCTTCCTTTGGAGGTTTACCGGGCACGGCCAACTGGGAGGAGACGCAGGGATAGACCCAGAGCTCACTGGAGGGACTATATGTCCAGTCTGGCCTGGGAATGCCTTGGGATCCCCCAGGAGGAGCTGGAGGGCGTTGCTGGGGAGAGGGACGTCTGGAGTGCCCTACTTAGCTTGCTGCCACCATGACCCGACCCCGGAGAAGCAGCTGATGATGAATGAATTATTATTATTAGCAGGTCTGTAGACCTGCTGTACAGGGACCAGGCTATTATGGCAAGGTTCTTTCGTTTCATGTGTTCTGTGTTTTACCATTTTGTTAACATGTTTTCTGATTCGTATGAATTTTGCATGAATGTGATGTTTGTCAGCATGTACCAACCACATTAAAAGCCCCCCCCCCGCCCCGCCCCATGAAGTTATATCATGTAATACTGTCTCCTGCTGCTGGTGACCTTTGATGGTAATGAAGACACACATTAAAAAGGACCACTTTTTTAGATTTTAGTTCTTGTCTACCATTTTAGTGGTAAGATAGGAAAATACGAAAGGTGAATAAAAAAAATCTAAGAATTTATGTTTTGTGTACATATTCCAGAAGAAATAACGCCTTTTTATATGGCATTGGAAAAAATGAAAAGAGAAAAAAAGCTTTTTCGTACCCATTTCTTGATTTTAAAATGGATGTGAACAGGATGTGCAGGAATTTGGGTGTTGCAATACTGATTTGAGCTAACATCTCAGTGGGAGAGTGAGCTTCATGTAAGTTTAGCATCATAAAACAGTATGGTTATCTTCCCCATTATTTTCAACTAGCCTGGAAAATTTGGACAGGAGGTTTGATCAAGTGCTTTCCCTTCAGCTGCTCGACAAGTCCAAAGCCATCACGCGTATCTTACTGGAGGTATAAACAGAGACATGGACAAATACACACCTGTTTTACTGTTGTATTACGCATAGCTTTTGTTGTTTTACACCATGTGTCTCCTGTTGGGTGGATGTTGAAGTTTGTGCAGCAACACATGTGACTGAGTAGTAATGCATGGTGTTCCTCATGAGCCCATGTAAATACATTACACATATGTACATGGATTCATACATACGTGTGTGTGTGTTATTATGTAAAGTCCAAATCTCAGTTTGTGGTCATAACCTGGTTGTCGTCTGTAGGAGGAGATGCAGAAAGCAGCCTTCCAGGCCCTTCAGCTGCAGAAGGACAGTGTGCACGGCTACATCCGAAACCAGGTGTCTGGAGGAGGAACCCAATGTTTCACACTCAGCATACAGCGTTTCTTTGTATTTACCATCATCTATCAATTGAAGCGCTATAAACTACAGTTGGGACAAAACGCTTTAATATTTTTCTTAAAACTCAGGTCAGAAATACTGAGATATTCTATTCACCTTGTATTTTTTGTTGTATTGATAAAGTAACCTGATTACATCCATGGGTTTGAGACTGCTTGATTAAAGTAATATGATTATTACAATATTTTTTCCCACTTTTCCATCATCGGCATCAACTTTTGTAGGAGTTTTACAAAAAACATAAGCTCATGGAAATCTTCAAATCATGTATAATAAAACTAAGTATAGAGAGTGAAAGATGCTCACTGTCTAGCTGCCACAAGCAGGCAACAGCTGCCTCATCTATCCTGTCCTGGAAAAATTCATATATCTCTTTACCCCATGACTTTTTGTAACACTTTATGTTGTTATATATAATTATCTAAAGGAAAATATTTATCTGCAAACATAAATTCATTTTCTTAAGCCATCTCTATAATCACAATACTTTTCATTTAATAGTCATCACTCTGACACTAAGTTTTGCTTCCTTTATCTCTTGTTCCCAGATCAAGCTCATAGAGGGTGAGTTGATGCAGCTAACTAAGCTGGAGGTGAAGAGACAGAGTCTGGATGCTGAGAACTTGCAAGTGGGTGTCACCTGCATACTTTCATACCACTCAGTTTTCTCTCTCTTTCTGCTCAGTTTTTTACGGATGAATAAAATATGTCTCCAGTTCGCTCCATGTCATTGCACCGTGACAGAAATCTTTTTTTTTAACCTTGAGTTTACGTTGAGTGTGAACTCAATGTAAAAAATAATCGTGCATATTAGTAATGATATTAGTAATCACAGAAAGCTAAATCAGTTAACCTGGACACAATGTTTAGTGGGAGAAATGTTTCATCATCATCTAAGCGACTTTGTCAGTCTACACTGACTGCAGGTATCCCCACCCTTATAAACAATACAGTGGTATAATGACCGAAACCAATGATTGGTTTCATATGCAAGTAGGTTAACTAGTATTTCGATTGCTATGTGTACTATTCACAGAGGATTAGTTGAAATCACAGCATTGTAAGAAGGTGACAGATGCACTGTTAGGCCCCCCCATCAATTCAGGGATGGTCGTTCCCTCTCAACGTAGATGGCATCTTTGACTTCCTGTTCAAACCAACGTTCCTCTTTATCGAAGATGTGTATATCCTCATCCTTGAAAGAGTGGCCACTGGCCTGTAGATGGTGTAGACTGTGGAGTCCTAGTCTGATGTGTTAGCTCTCTTGTGTTGTGTCATCCTCTTGGCCAGCATCTGTTTAGTTTCCCCAATGTACAAGTCACAACAATCCTCCTGGCACTTAACAGCGTACACCATATTGCTCTGTTTGTGATGGGGGACCCAATCCTTGGGGTGGACCACTTTCTGGCACAGCGTGTTTTGGGGTTTGAAAGCAACTGAGATGCGGTGAGAGGCCTTCTTGGAGTTTCTAGTCGGTGTCCTTGATAGGGCTTCGCCTCGGGACTCTGCAGTTCTGCTGGGGGACTTCAACCCTCACGTGGGCAACGATGGAGAAACCTGGAGCATCGTGACTGGGAGGAACAGCCTCCCTGATCTGAACCTGAGCAGTGCCTTGTTATTGGACTTCTGTGTGAGTCATGGATTGGCCATAACAAACACCATGTTCAAACATAACCTTAGGCCGAAGACCAATGATGGACTTTGTGGTCGTATCAGCAGATTTGCGGCTGGATGTTTTGGACACTTGGGTGAAGAGAGGAGCAGAGCTGTCAACTGATCACCACCTGGTGGTGAGTTGGATCAGATGGCGGGGAAGGCTGCCTGCCGGAAACACCTGGCAAACCCAAATGTGTAGTGAGAGTGAACTGGGAACGTCTGGCGGAGGCCCTTGTCCATGAGGTCTTCAACTTCCACCTCCGGAAGAAGTTCTCGTGTATCCCAAGGGAGGCTGGGGACATGGAGTCTGAGTGGGCCATGTTCAAAGCCTCTCTTGCAGATGCGCAGGCAGGACCTGTGGTCATAAGGTCATCGGTGCTTGTCAAGGTGGCAATCTAAGAACCCGCTGGTGGACACTGGTGGTGAGTGAAGCCATTAGACTGAAGAAGGAGGTCTTTGGGGCTTGATTGGCCCAGGGGTCTCCTGAAGCAGAAGAGAGGTACTGGGGAGGCCAGAAGGCCTGCAGCTTCAGGAGTCACGGAAACAAATCTCGGCTGTGGGAGGAGTTCGACGAGGCTATGGAGGAGGACTTTTGGTTGTCCTCAAGCAAGTTCTGGCAAACCATCCGGCGACTCAGAGAAGAGAAGCAGGACTTGACTTAGGCTGTGTTCAGGCAGGGAGGGGAACTGTTTACCCGGACTGGGGATGTTGTTGGGTGGTGGAAAGAAAATTCTGAGGAGCTCCTGAACCTGGCTAACACGTCCCTCATCCTCAGTGGAGGAGGTAGAGTCTGAAGACTCAGGGGAAGCCCCCCCCCCATATCCCTGGCAGAGGTCTCTGAGATAGTTAAGAAGCTCCTCGGTGGCAAGGCGCCGAGTGTGGATGAGATTCGCCCTGAGATGCTGAAGGCCAGATCTGGACATTGTTAGGTTGTCTTGGCTGACACGGCTCTTCACTGTCACGTGGAGGTCGGGGACAGTGCTTGTGGAGTGGCAGACTGGAGTGGTGGTTCCCTTATTTAAAAAGGGGGACCGGAGGGTGTACTCCAGTTATTGGGGCATCACATTTCTCCAGCCTCCCTGGGAAAGTCTAGGGGTGCTGGAAAGGAGGCTCAAACCGATTGTCGAACCTCTGATCCGGGAGGAACAGTGCAGATTCCGTTCTGGCCGTGGAACAACGGACCAACTCTTTATCCTTGTGGAATTACTGAGGGAGGCATGGGAGTTTGACTGTGGGAGCATGGGGTACCAGGGCAGTTGCCACAAGCCATCCGGTCCTTGAATAACCAAAGTGAGAGCTGTGTCCGCATTCTCGGCACAAAGTCAAAAACGTTTTCGCTGGGTGTTGGACTCTGCCAAGGTTGTCCCTTGTCTCCGATTATTTTTTTTGTGTATAAATATATTTCTGATTTTTCCGTTTTTCTCCCAATTTAGTGGCCAATCGATCCCTGTTTTAGTTCAAACACCCACCCTCGTACTGCATGCGTTTGCCAACTGCATCTCTCCGGCCGGCAGTCTTGAAGGAGACGCCTCGCCACTTTCATGACAAGGTGAATCCAGGCCGAACCACTGCTTTTTCCGACACACACTCTGTTCATGTGATGAACACAAGCCGACTCCACCCCTCTCCCGAAGACAGCGTTGCCAATTATTGCTGCTTCGTCAAGTCCGGCCATTGTCGGATCTGTTGAGACCAGGGCGCGAACCCCGGTCCCCAGTGGACAACGGCATCGACACAAAGCTGATGCTCAGACCGCTACACCACCGCGGACCCGCTGTGGTGTTGTCTCCGATTCTGTGATATTCATGGACAGAATATCAACGCGCCGCCAAGGTGAGTTTGTCCATTTTTGGCACCTCAGAATTGCTTCTCTGGTCTTTGTAGATGTTGTGGTTTTGTTGGCTTCATCAGAACACAACCTCCAGCACGCACTGGGGCAGTTTGCACCTGAGTGTGAAATGGCCAGGATGAGAGTCAGCACCTCCAAGTCTGAGGCCATGGTTCTCTCTTTTTATTTTTTTTTTCTAAAATTATTTCTGATTTTTCTGTTTTTGTCCCAATTTAGGGCAAATCGATCCCTATTTTAGTTCAAACACCCACCCTCGTACTGCATGCGTTCGCCAACTGCATCTCTCCGGCCGGCAGTCTCGAAGGAGACCGCCTCCCCACTTTTGTGATAGGGCGAATTCCGGCCGAACCATTGCTTTTTCTGACACACACAGAGACGCATTGATGTGACGAAGACAAGCAGACTCCGCCCCCCTCCCGAAGACAGCGTTGCTAATTATTGCTGCTTCGTCGAGTCCGGCCATAGTCGGATCTGACGAGACCGGGGCGGGAACCGCAGTCCCCAGTGGGCAACTGCATCGACACAAAGCCGATGCTGAGACCGCTACACTACCCTGGACTCGGCCATGGTTCTCTAACCAGAAAATGGTGGATTGCTCCCTCCAGGTTGGGGATGAGTTGCCTCAAGTGAAGGAGTTCAAGTGTCTCGGGATCTTGTTTGTGAGTGGGGGTAGGATGGAGTGGAAGATTGTCAGGCGGATTGGTGCAGCATCAGCAGTAATGTGGATGTTGTACCAGACCATTGTGGTGAAGAGGGAGATGAGCCAGAGATAGGGTGAGGAGCTTGGACATCTGGAGGGAGCTTGGAGTAGAGCCGCTGCTCTTTCGTGTCGAAAGGAGCCAGCTGAGGTGGTTCGGACATTTGATTAGGATGCCACCTGGGTGTCTTCCTTTGGAGGTTTTCCGGGCATGTCCAACTGGGAGGAGACCCCGGGATGCACCCAGAACTTGCTGGAGGGACTACATGCCCAATCTGGCCTGGGAACACCTTGGGATTCTCCAGGAGGAGCTAGAGGGTCTTGCAGGGGAGAGGGACGTCTGGAGTGCCCTACTTAGCTTGCTGCCACCGCGACCCAACCCCGGAGAAGCGGCTGATGATGAGCTGAGATGACATGAGATGAGATATGGGAGTTGTCCCTTGATAGAAAAATGTTGAAGACTTTCGATGGCTCGGGACATAAGTAATCCCCAATCCACAGTACGACAGTTATCATCATAAAACAACTATGGTGTACAACGACCAATTTCGGAACACACACAATGCGTCACACTTAAACCCGCATTGGGTATAACAACATATGCTCATGCAGGGTACCTCTCCTCTCCACGGTTAACTACAGAAGGTGTTTGTAGTTGGTTTTGAAACATCAGCACTAGACTGTTAATGACTGGAAAAAGATTGCTTGGTCATGGTTCTAAAAGCACCACCATGATGGTAGACTCAATTATACAGGCCCCTGGGGGTGATTTTATGGTTTGGTGGGCATTCAGTTGGCATACACTGGGTCCATGGAAATCTGTAGTTTGATGCCTTGATGCCAGAGCACTCCTTAACATCGTAGCAGACCAGGTTCATCCATGCATGGTCATCATGTTCCCCTTAAGGGGAATGGGACTTTCAACAAGAAAATGCTCCCTATTACAGTGCAAGTACTGTCCAGGAAAAGCTCTGAAATGTCAAGTGAAATGAAGTTAATGATTTGAACTCCCCAATCTCCTGATATCAGTCCCACTGAACACCTCTGGGATGAAATTGAATGCAGTATCTGTAAAAGGTAGTTTTCAGCCATCAGTTGTGAGCATCTGCACAAAGTACTGATGTTTGTATGGTCATCTTTAACATAAAGACACTACATGACCCTTGTTGAGTCACTACCATGATGTGTGGCAGCTCTTATCAGGGCCAAAGTTGGTCAAACAAGGGGTTTCTATTTGTCTGGTCACTGAGTGTTTAACATTGCTTGGCTTCAGCTGCGACTGTGTTTATGTGTGCATTCGTGTAGGAAGTCCTGGTTGAACAGCGCTCAGCTCTCGGCAATTTGTTGCAGCAGCTGCTGAAGCAGAAGGATCAGAGGGAAACAGAGCTTCGCCAGGTTCTGGTGAGGACTTAATGAGTTTCAGTGGTCTCTACTCTGTAAATTAGCTGGAGATATGGAGCTGAAGTCATGAAAGAGTTCAAAAGGAGCAAAGAAAATTGAATGAAAATTGTGTGTGTATGTGTGTGTGTGTGGGTGTGTGTGTGTGCGTGCGCATGTGTGTGTGTGTTTGTCTTTCTTTGTTTGTGTGTTTGTTTGTTTGTTTTCCAGGAAGAGATGGAGCTGAAATCTGAACGTAATCAGCAGAACTACTGGATGATACAGTACCAGAGGTTGCTGGATGCAAAGCCATTATCACTGCACATGCAGGTAACAAAATAATATTATCACTGCACATCTACTACCACTACTACTACTACTTTTGGCTGCTCCCGTTAGGGGGCGCCACAACGGATCATCCGTTTCCATCTCTTCCTGTCTCCTGCATTTTCCTCTGTCACACCAGCTATCTGCAGGGCTTCCCTCACCACGTCCATAAACCTCCTCTTTGGCCTTCCTCTTCTCCTCTTCCCTGGCAGCTCCATATTCAGCATCCTTCTCCCAGTATACTCAGCATCTCTCCTCCACACATGTCCAAACCATCTCAAACTTGCCTCTCTTGCTTTGTCTTCAAACCGTCCAACTTGAGCGGTCCCTCTAATATACTCGTTCCTAATCCTGTCCTTCATCACTCCCAGTGAAAATCTTAGCATCTTCAACTCTGCCACCTCCAGCTCCACCTCCTGTCTTTTCGTTAGTGCCACTGTCTCCAAACCATACAACATAGCTGGTCTCACAACCATCTTGTAAACCTTCCCTTTAACTCTTGCTGGTACCCTTCTGTCGCAACTCACTCCTGACACTCTTCACCACCCACTCCACCCTGTGTACTCTCTTCTTCACCTCTCTCCTGCACTCCCCGTTACTTTGGACAGTTGACCCCAAGTATTTAAAGTCATATGCCTTCGTCACCTCCACTCCTTGCATCCTCACCATTCCACCGTCCTCCCTCTCATTCATGCATAGGTATTCCGGCAGTGAACTATTTTTTTTGTGCCAGAGAGAGGCACAAGCAGACTCTGCCTCAGCAGCCTACATTCACGAATGCTAGCTTTGGGAGCAAGCCATCCTGAATAGGGCATGCCTTTTATTGATAAAACATCAAGTTTTACATGATTTTAATTTTTTTATTTTTTACAACAATCTTAACGAATTAAAGTTAAAAATAAATATATAATAAAAAAATTGTAATTATGATATTTCATTTTTTTTTTCTTATTAGCCTGGGTGAGGCACCGCCTTCCCTGACTGCACATCACTGGTGGGCCAGATGTTGCTGGTGGTGGGTCAGATGTTGCTGGTGGTTGGCCAGATGTTGCTGGTGGTGGGCCAGATGCTGCTGGTGGTTGGCCAGATGTTGCTGGTGGTGGCCCAGATGCTGCTGGTGGTGGGTCAGATGTTGCTGGTGGTTGGCTAGATGTTGCTGGTGGTGGGCCAGATGCTACTGGTGGCAAGGGTTAATGTGCTACTCCTGCTCCGGACTCCGCCATTGTAGCTGGGGTAGCAGTGCTGGCTATGCTAGTATTAGCTAGCTGGACAATTTTCTTGCTCGTTATCTGCTCCTCCACTTTATCAATTGACCTTTCGTAAAGTCCCGCCCCGCTTAGTTACTGTTGCTATGCCCTTCAAGCATTTCAGAACCATCCAGCAAGTAGCCGGAAAACCCCAAAACATAAAGGAAGAAATCAGCGCATTCCCAGAGAAAATAAGTGATGTATTTTGGAGTAATTCATCCTGAATATCATCCTGTGGAAGGCAGAAGGGGCTACAGTATGCGGTGGCGGGACACATTCAGAATATTAACAGTAAAACTGACTTGCGTGGACTCCGGGCTGCCGGGTGCGACTGTAATGGAGGGTAAAGCTTACCAGTCGCAATCCAAAAATGAGAAACCCCATCAACTAATTCTGAAACACATTGGGGACCAGCTGTGCTCTTGCCCTGTAGGGTAAGTTACATATTTCAGCTATTATTGGTATATTTTAATAATCCATTGTCAAAATCACCATATTGTAGTGTTGATTTTGGCCAAGGTTCCCCATAGCGTTCTTTTATCCAGGCTTTTTCGGGGGTCCTGTATGGGCTCCTGGGGGTCGCAGGGCGGCCAGGGACATGCCCCGGGGCCGGGGGAACCGCCCCGTGATTTGTTTTTTTTTAACCTTCGGACAAGAACCGGTATTTTCAACAAAACAAGGCAAATGAGATGCCCCCGCGGGCGGGATGACTTTTCCGAACGGCCGGTCCCCACCTGGAGCTCCCAGAGGGGGAGAAATGTTTAAAATAGGCCGGATATGAGGAGGTCAGACTGGCCAGAGACCATCCCAGCCCACCCTCCCCGCGGGTCTTGATGCTCTGAGATGAAAGGTGGAACCTGGCTAACCTGTGACTAGCATAACACGGTTATGTTAGTGGGCTAGCTAGCATTAGCTATCATTAAATTAGGTGTCTCTAGCCACAGACTAAGCTGGTTACGTTCATCAGGTACATTAATAATCTTAATTTGTTAGTCAGTAATACGTTGATATGTTAATAATGGTAATAATCATTGTGTGGGTAAAAGTAACAGTAATAATACATTAGCTGTATTAGCTATCAGTAATAGCTAGTAGCAAGCTTAGCTTGGAGCAGACAGGTACTTTTGGTGGTTTTGGATGGATTAAGCTGGCCATGGGGTCTGCTATACTGCCAAATCCATTGCCGGCATTGTGCTTCTTATGTTCTGGGTTTGGGGAAGGGAAAGAGAATTACAGCCCTCCAAACTTTTCACATATCTAGTATCTGATTTGCAGATCCCATAGGCCTACCGTTTCAGCATTTTGCTGTGTGTTTGAAAGCTTGACGCAGCTCCCTCACATAGACTAAACCGCTGCTAAGGTAGGATTGGACAAGTGTAGCATGGTTAAAAACCTCACACAAGCACCGTTGTGGGGCGATACTTTGCGAAAGGTCAATTTCTTTTCCATTTTTCTCATTGTTTGACCTTTTAGTAAAACCAAACTTTGTCAAGTCTATTTGTTTTCGTTTGGACATTTTATACTATTTCCATCTGATCTGATGACTAATTTTCATGTGACGTGAGGCACACAACTGACGATGTAGGCACACTGACACTGTGACCTTCAAATAGCCGAACAAGTGTGATCCGGTAATAGTCAGCTAAACAATAACAGCTCTCCCTAGTGTGTGCACATGTACTGTACTGTACTGTACTGTACTGTACTGCTCTGTACTGTGCTGTACATTACGTCCAACTGTAAGTGGCTGTAATGTAGCCTACAGGCACACCACTAGGGGGTGCCGGTGACATTTAGGAATAGGGCACTCCTGCACTTTGTAGCTAGGTATGCCATGGCCAGAACCAGGTACGCCGGGCACTCCTGGGCAGCAGCGGAATTCTGCTGGTATAAAGGGCTGCTGTGTTCAACCGTGCAGGATGAGCTGGTTTTTGCTGCAGAGCTGGGATAAAAGGGGTCTTACCTGTTTTTCTTTATGTTTGGCGTTGTTGTTTTGGGATTGTTAAAAGATGCCTGTTAAGTGTTTGCAATTTGACAAATATTGTTTATATGTTTAAAAAGATTTCAAGTCTGTTTTTTTTTTTGTGGTAATTTTTTTGTTAAAAAAGACTTGTTTTAAAATTCAAATTCTTTCTCTTTCTTTCATTCTTTCTTTCTTTCTCTTTCTTTCATTCTGTCTTTCTTTTTCTTTCTTTCGTTCCTTCTTTCTTTCTTGTTCTTTCTTCTTGCTTTCATTCTCTCGTTCTTTCTTTCTGTCTTCCATTCATTATCTTGTTCTTTCTTTCTTTCTTGTTCTATCTTTCTTCCTTTCATTCTCTCGTTCTTTCTTTCTCTCTTTTTCTTTCTTTCTTGCTTTCATTCTCTCGTTCGTTCGTTCGTTCTTTCTTTCTTTCTTTCTTTCTTTCTTTCTTTCTTTCTTTCTTTCTTTCTTTCTTTCTTTCTTTCTTTCTTTCTTTCTTTCTTTCTTTCTTTCTGTCTTTCTTTCTTTCTTAACCCCAACCTAAAAAAACAACACAGGAAGCGGGTGTGGAGAAAGAGCTAGTCCAGCTGTTGTGTCAGCTGTCAGCTCAGGACTACCTCCCCATCCTGGCTCACCATGGAGTGACGACTGCGGCACTGAGCCGGATGAGTCCCTCTGACCTCAGCAAGGTTTGTCTGTCACATTATGCTGGTGATCTTTTTCAATACTTTAAACCACATTTTCACCTTGTTAGTGTTTGCATTCTTCGGTAATACGCACAATCTAAAGGCAGACTTGATCTTTTTGCTGCCTTACGTGCTTATTTTTGTGGTTTGTGCCATTACATACTATATCAGTTAGGATATTTTACTCCCGGTTTCATTTTTGAGATTTTGGACAGGGGACCACAGCTAGGCGCAGCGTCACAGCAGCGTCTTATGCGGCAGTTAAATAGAATCCTTAAACCCGCCCTTTCAATAACAGTGATAAGAAAGAAACCCTAGTTCCTCAGTTAGACTGTGTACATGATCAATGAATTCTCACTTGTGCTAGCCAGATGGTTGGTTATTCCTACAGTTAATGTAGGCTTATCATTCCTCCAAGTTGAACCAGGATGTAGCTCAGCAATGCCATCGACTATTGATAACATTACACATTATGGGCAATAACGCTTTTTATTTATTTATTTATTTATTTGAACCACCCCCCCTTTTCTCCCCAATTGATCTTGGCTAATAACCCCAGCCTTCAAGCCGTTCCGGTCACTGCTCCACCCGCTCTGCTGATCCCGGGAAGGCTGCAGACTACCACATGCCTCTTCCGATACATGTGGAGTCACCAGCCGCTTCTTTTCACCTGACAGTGAGGAGTTTCACCAGGGGGATGTAGCACGCTATTTCCCCCAGTTCTCCCTCCCCCCTAAACAGGCGCCCCAAACTGACCAGAGAAGGCACTAGTGCAGCGACCAGGACACATACCCACATCCAACTTCCCACGCACAGACACGGCCAATTGTGTCTGTAGGGATGCCCGACCAAGCCAGAGGTAACACGGGGATTCGAACCGGTGAACCCCATGTTGGTAGGCAAAGCAATAGACCACCACACCACCCAGATGCCCTATGGTCAATAACTTTTAACTTGCTGTTTCATTTTTACTTCCAAATATGGAGTTTAGATAATTGTTTTAAATTGGACTTGTTGAAACATGTCTTACATTTGTGTTCCATTGCCCCATAAAGGTCCTGTACCCCAAATCTCCACAATGAAGCTAGCGAGCAAAACCATATCCTTACCAATATGCACAATAGAACAACTTACGAAAATAAGACCCAGTTTGTAAAAAAAATGGAATTTCCCTTTATTAAACACTTTCACAGTCAAACTCCATTAACTGCCTTATTAATGGATTACATTTATAAAGCACTTTATCTCGATACCCAAAGCACTTCACAGAGAAGGGGGGAAACTCACCTCAACCACCACCAATGTGTAGCACCAGTGATGCACAGCAGCCGTTTTGCACCATAACGCTCACCACACATCAGCTTTAGGTGGAGAGGAAGGGAATCATTGAGCCAGTTGGTTGACACGGTGGCCCAGTGGTTAGCGCTGTCGTCTCACAGCAAGAAGGTCCTGGGTTCGAACCCCAGGGTTGTCCAAACTTGGGGGTCATCCCAAGTGTGGCGTTTGCATGTTCTCCCCGTGTCTGCAGTGGGTTTTGTCTGGGTGCTCCGGTTTCCCCCAACATCAGAAAGACATGCATGTTAGGGTTAATACTCCTGTCTGTGTCCTCCCTGACTGAGGCATGGCAAGATGAACTGGAGCTGGTCCCCGGGTGCTGCACGGCGGCTGCCCACTGCTCCTAGCTACACAACTAGGCTGTGTTAAATGCAGAGCATAATTTCCCCACGGGGATCAATAAAGTATCTCAAAATTAAAAAAAAATCAATTACAAGGGGGATGATTAGGTGGCTAGATGGAGAGAGCCAGGTTGGGAACTTTGCCAGGACACCAGGGAACCCCCGACTCTTTGCCATAAGTGCCATGTGATCTTTAATGACACAGTTAGTCGGGCCCTCGGTTAAACTGATCTTTTTTCTGACTCTTGTTATCCTTAACTGCAAAAGCACAAAGTGACCTTTTTAAATACAGGAAAAAGCATTCTCTGTTCTTCTGTGGTTTGTGTAATCTGTACCACTGTATGTTGAACATTTGATTGGCTTGTTCTGAACCCCACAGTTTTTTTTGTTTTTTTTAAACATCAAATAAAATACCTTGTTAGCATTAATGGTCAATGCTGCATTCTGATGTACAGTCATGTCTCAGCACAGACTGCTTTACAAATGGAAGCACTAGGCTTGGTTTAGCAGCTTATGCTTCTCAGTACTCTGCAAACTGGGTCACTGACTCACATGATAAGGGTTGTTCAAGGGATCATTTCACAAATGTATGAAGTGGTACGGTTTGAAGTGTACTGTATTCTCCAGGACAGTAGATCAACTAGGCTGCCAGGTTACTCAGATCATTTTCAAATAAATTACTAACTTAATTATACGTATATCTGTATATCAATACCAGTTAACTTAATTATATGTATATCTGTATATCATTGCCAGTTAACTTAATTGTATGTATATCTGTATATCATTGCCAGTTAACTTAATTATATGTATATCTGTATATCATTGCCAGTTAACTTAATTATATGTATATCTGTATATCATTGCCAGTTAACTTAATTATATGTATATCTGTATATCATTGCCAGTTAACTTAATTATATGTATATCTGTATATCATTGCCAGTTCTAATTAAACACTACCAAATGGTGTTCTAGAGGTTCATAATAGGTGACATACAGCGGCTTGCGAAAGTATTCATGCCCCTTGAACTTTTCCACATTTTGTCATGTTACGACCACAAACATAAATATATTTTATTGGAATTTTATGTGAAAGACCAACACAAAGTTGCACACAATTGTGAAGTGCAAAGAAAATTATACATGATTTAAAAAAAATTTTACAAATAAAAAACTGAAAAGTGCAGTGTGCAGAAGTATTCAGCCCCCCTGAGTCAATACTTTGTGGAACTGTCTTTTGCTGCAATTACAGCTGCAAGTCTTTTGGGGTATGTCTCTACCAGTTTTGCACATCTAGAGACTGAAATTTTTGCCCATTCTTCTTTGCAAAACAGCTCAAGCTCAGTCAGATTAGATGGAGAGCGTTTGTGAACGGCCGTTTTCAGATCTTGCCACAGATTCTCAATTGGATTTAGGTCTGGACTTTGACTGGGCCATTCTAACACATGAATATGTTTTGTTTTAAACCATTCCATTGTAGCCCTGGCTTTATGTTTAGGGTCGTTGTCCTGCTGGAAGGTGAACCTCCGCCCCAGTCTCAAGTCTTTTGCAGACTCCAACAGGTTTTCTTCCAAGATTGCCCTGTATTTGGCTCCATCCATCTTCCCATCAACTCTGACCATCTTCCCTGTCCCTGCTGAAGAGAAGCACCCCCAGAGCATGATGCTGCCACCACCATGTTTGACAGGGGGAATGGTGTGTTCAGAGTGATGTGCAGTGTTAGTTTTCCACCACACATAGCGTTTTGCATTTAGGCCAAAAAGTTCAATTTTGGTCTCATCTGACCAGAGCACCTTCTTCCACATGTTTGCTGTGTCCCCCACATGGCTTCTGGCAAACTGCAAACGGGACTTCTTATGGTTTTCTTTTAACAATGGCTTTCTTCTTGCCACTCTTCTATAAAGGCCAGATTTGTGCAGTGCAGGACCAATAGTTGTGCTGTGGACAGATTCCCCCACCTGAGCTGTGGATCTCTGCAGTTCGTCCAGAGTCACCATGGGCCTCTTGGCTGCATCTCTGATCAGTGCTCTCCTTGTTCGGCCTGTAAGTTTAGGTGGACGGCCGTGTCTTGGTAGGTTTGCAGTTGTGTCATATTCTTTCCATTTCTGGATGATGGATTGAACAGTGCTCCGTGAGATGTTCAAAGCTTGGGAAATCTTTTTATAGCCTAACCCAGCTTTAAACTTCTCCACAACTTTATCCCTGACCTGTCAGGCGTGTTTCTTGGACTTCATGATGCTGTTTGCTCCCCAATATTCTCTTAACAAACCTGTGAGGCCGTCACAGAACAGCTGTATTTGTACTGAGATTAGATTACACACAGGTTGACTCTATTTAGTCATTAGGTCAACATTCGATCATTCAGCAATCATCAGGCAACTTCTGAAGGCAATTGGTTGCACTCAGAGAAAAGGGGGCTGAATACTTTTGCACACTGCACTTTTCAGTTTTTTATTTGTAAAAAAAAATTAAAATCATGTATAATTTTCTTTGTACTTCACAATTATGTGCCACTTTGTGTTGGTCTTTCACATA